>NC_066362.1:169906093-170061093 GCF_013377495.2 Cygnus atratus | reverse complement strand
CTAATGCCTACTAGTGCTAAAGGGATGCTTGCCTCTTCTAAAAAAGGCACAGGTAAAATCCAGAGGGGTCACTGTTAAGCCATTACAGAATTTCTTCTGATTTTGAAATTATTAATATAACGTGATATTCCCATTTCAAATTTCAGCTAGAACTAATTTTGCTTAGTGTCTTCATTCTGCACATTCATGAACAGTTACTTTCTCTATCCATATGAACTTTTAAACATTTGTCTGAATTTGTTAACGTGCTTTTTTAAAAAAATACCCCATGATTGAAAATGGAAAGAGACTTTTAATGGATATGCAAAATGATGTACATCTTTCCAGCACTTTATTGAGTCCCTTAAAGCAGTAAAAGCTGGACGAAAATTGTATCTGTCAGTTCAGCTAAATAATTCTGCTTTTACTGTGCAATAAGATAACTATTTATTTTATTTGCTTACCGTACTACCACCTAGTTTCTTATTCACAGGTACTGCCCTACATGACTTTCAGCAATGATATCTGTCAGCATGGTGATAAGGGTAGGGAACACATGCCACAAAAGTGTTGTGGAAGTAGTCATACAGCATAAACCCATGAGCAAGAAAACTCAAAGGTAGTGCAAGGAAGGGACTTATGCCATTTGTTGTAACTAAACTTGTCATCTAAAGTTTATTGTACCATCAAATCACAATCCCTCCAACTCTCAAAGTTTTCTCACTATTATAGTGATTTGAAAGATTTTCTTTGCTCAGAGGGAATAGTGTCCTCTGTAGAGGAAACAAAAAATCCATGTGAATCTTTGTGCTAGACTTTCTCCAGGAACAAAAGTCTCTGCAAAGCAGAAGACTCATATGTCAAAAGAGACTTTTTCATGAAGAAATCAAGTAATTTTGCAGGAGACAGGAATGGGCAACATGTGTCTCATAATCTAAATGTAGCCTGAAAATGTACTCAATCACATTAATAACTCAAATCTTAAACCGACTTCTTTAAGGTTTTGAGTTATGTTATTGTTGTTATTGATTGACTTAGGTGTTTTAATGTCAATTATTGTTATGTAGTCCAACAAATGTGTTTGGAAACCAAATTTGACCTTCTTGATAAAATAAATAAATAAATAAATAAATAAAAGAACAGAACAGAACAGAACAGAACAGAACAGAACAGAACAGAATAGAATAGAATAGTTTCCCTGTGCATTCCACCTTATTCCCTTTTCTATTAGGAAACTGCCTTTTCCTTTTTTTGATTTTTTTTTTAATATTTATACAACAACAGATACTACAATCAATTCAAGACACACACAGGAAGTAGTTACAAAATGTAATTAATTTACCTCTAGTTGGTTAATGATTTTGTGAAAAAGAAAGGTGTTCATTCTTAAGCAAAACTTTATAATCAATATTTCCCTGAATCTTGATAAAGATATTAGTATTATTTCAGGTATCATACAAAGAAGATCAAAGAAGAATTACTGCCCTTAGATATTCCAGAACTAGAGATTATTGCTGTAAAGCTAATTTGTAAAACGTGTTTTGTTTCATTTATCACAGGATTCAAGGATATAGCTGTATGTAGGGAATGATGCAATAACAAAATAACTATAAATCAAGATAGAGACAGAAGAGAAAAAGTCTCATTTCAAAACAAAAAGTATATCTTAGCCTCTAGAAAACATAATAACCTACTGAATCTGTAGAGGGTTGTACCTGAATGTCTCCTGAACTGTTCAGTTCTTCTGTGCTTGAAGTACAGATGAAGTAGAAGCACATTGCTACTAACGCAACATTTACATTTAGTGAAATATTTATTGCTAGGCACAAAGATAAATTACAACCTTTGTAATGTATTAAATTTGCTGCCCAGAAAGAGGAAGAAATGAATTATTTGCATATAATTTCTGAAACATTGTTAGAGCAACTGCCAGAACGCAGCACTACAAATGAGAACACAAATATTTTTTGTCTTTCCCAGTCACAGTCCCACACACATTTTTCTGAATGCAAATCATCAAATGAATTTGAAGTGTTTCATGTGTAGCCTATATGCAGTATATGAACATCATCAGCAAGAAAACCTTTTAGTCTTCTAAGACTCCCATAAATGACTTCTAGCAACAAATGATTGGTATGAAAGTTCCTTTTAATTTTCTAAGAGTTGGACTACAGAACTTAACAACTTTCTATTTCCTATAACTAGGTAAATAACGAGCATAGAACTAAAGCCAGAACACAAGCCATCCTAGACAATTTACTACTAAGAAAATGTTAGCTGAATTCCATATTTTAATGTCCAACCTATAAGTTAGACATAGCTTTTCTTATATATCCACAGTGCATACAACTCATATAAAATAATACTAACTGATCATTTTTATGTTATTATCAACATACCATTTCATTTGCAGAGAGATATGGACAGATTGGAGAACTGGGCAATCACCAACCACATGAAGTTTAACAAAAGCAAGTGCCGGGTCCTGCACCTGGGAAGGGCCAACCCTGGCTATATGTACAGACTGGGCGACGAGACACTGGAGAGCAGCCCTGCAGAGAGGGATCTGGGGGTTGTGGTTGACAGCAAGTTGAATATGAGCCAGCAGTGTGCCCTGGCAGCTAGGAGGGCCAACTGTATCCTGAGATGCATCAAGCACGGCATTGCTAGTCGGTCGAGGGAGGTGATTGTCCCGCTCTACTCTGCACTGGTGCGGCCTCACCTCGAGTACTGTGTGCAGTTCAGGGCACCACAGTACAAAAAGGACATTAAACTGTTGGAGAGTGTCCAGAGGAGGGCTATGAAGATGGTGAAGGGCCTAGAGGGGAAGACATGCGAGGAGTGGCTGAGGTCACTGGGCCTGTTCACCCTGGAGAAGAGGAGGCTGAGGGGGGACCTCATCGCAGTCTACAACTTCCTCGCGAGGGGGAGTGGAGAGGCAGGTGACCTATTCTCCGTTATCACCAGTGATAGGACCCAGGGGAACGGTGTGAAGCTGAGGCAGGGGAAGTTTAGACTGGACATCAGGAAGAGGTTCTTCACCAAGAGGGTGGTTGCACACTGGAACAGGCTCCCCAGTGAAGTAGTCACTGCACGAAGCCTGTCTGAATTTAAGAAGCAATTGGACTGTTCACTTAGTCACATGGTCTAAACTTTTGGGTAGACCTTTGCGGTGCCAGGAGTTGGACTTGATGACCCATAAGGATTATGGGTCCCTTCCAGCTCAGGATATTCTATGATTCTATGATTTAACAATGTGCCAATGACAATATGCGATCAGCATCCAAAAGCTGGACAAATGGTGCATTTGCTACAGATGTGAATATGATTAGCATCATAATCATAGAAAATCCTGAGTTGGAAGGCACCCACAAGGATCATCGAGTCCAGCTCCTGGAGAGATTAGACATAAGATTCAACTTAATTTAAACTTTACATAAACCTTGAATAATTCCAGCAACTACACCCATGTTGGACAGAACCAGTTCCAGCCATCTCCAAAAAAGACCCACTACTGGCCAAAGCTGAGCCAATGAGCAATGCTGGTGCCACCTCTGTGATAACATATTTAAGAAAGGTTAAAATATATATATATATATAAAATAAAAAATGTGAGAACGGTGAGACAATGTGGAGACAAACAGCCCTGCAGATGCCAAGGTCATTGAAGAAGTAGAAGATGGAGGTGCTCCTGACAGCAGAGCAAAGATTCTTCTGTAAGCCAGTGGAGAGGACCATGGTGGAGCAGGCTGTCCATTGGAACGTATATGCTTTCTGAAGTCTTTGGAGGACACCACATCAGAGCAGGTGGATGCGGCCTGAAGGAAGTTGCAGCCTGTGGACAGCCCATGCAGGAGCATCTTTTCTGACAGGAGCTGAAGGCTATGATGAAGTAATCTGTTCCTTAAAGACTGTACCCTATGGAACTGACCCATGTTGGAACAGTTTGTGAAAGACAGTAAAACTTGGGAAGAATCCCACACTGAAGCAGTGGGAAAGTGTGAATAGGAACGAGTGGCAGAGAAAACACATTATGAACTGACTGAAACTCCCATATCCCAGTGCTCTGCACCACTCAGGAGTGGTGGAGATAGAGGGATCTCAAGTGAAGTTCAACGTGGGAAGAAGGAAGGTTGGAGCAAAGCTTTTTAGGTTTTGTTTGTTTGTTTGGTTGGTTTGGTTTGTATATTTTTCTTATCCTATTCCATATTTCATTGGCAGAAATTAAATTCATCTTCCCCAAGTTGAGTCTATTTTACCTGTGACAGTACTTGGTGAGAGGTCTCCATGTCCTTATCTTGACCTGCAAACTTTTTCATCATATTTCTTCCTCATCTTGCTGAAGACGGGGAGTGAGGGAGTGGCTTGGTGGGCACCTGACAGACAGCCAATTTTAACATTACATAACCTTATAAACTTCTCTCAGCTGAGACCTTTGGAGTCTGGATGTCTGCTTCCATCCAAGATACTACTACCTTTCACATCACTCTTTAGGTATATCAGCTAGGTCACAGCTCTCATCAAAAAAAAAGGATGACAGGAGTAGTAAATCTGGTGTCTTCTACAGGGCTCTATGCATATAGGTGTTGGACACACAGGAAAAGTAAGTGCTATACAAGTAACATTCATAAAGGAAAGAGAGTATACCACTTACATTGTTGATGGTTTTTGTTGGTTGTTGTTGTTTTTTAACTAAAATAAAACCCCCAGAAACAAAACCTAAGTTACACATAAGTTTGTGATACTATGTTTTTGTTAACCTAAATGGTAGGGTACATGGACAGACAGCCCTCACTTCTCTTTATGGGTACTGTGAAGGTAGACAACAGAAAGTTTACAGGTACCTGAGGATCCAACTAGTAAGTGGACCTAGTAGAATCATAGAACAAAATAAGATTGGAAAAGACGTCCAAGAGCATCTGGTCCAACCATCCCCCTACCACCAATATCATCCACTAAACCATGTCCCTAAGCAACCCATCCAACCTTTCCTTAAACACCCCCAGGAAGAGTGATGCCACCACCTCCCTGGGCAACTCGTTCCAATGCCTAAATGCTCTTTCTGAGAAGAAATTTCTCCTGATTTCCAAACCCGAACCTTTCCTGGCACAACTCGAGGCCATTCCCTCCTGTCCTATTGCTAGTTATCCGCAAGAAGAGGCCCATCCCCAGATACCCACACTTTCCTTTCAGGTAGTTGTAGAGAGCAATAAGGTCTCCCCTGAGCTTCCTCTTCTCCAGACCAAACAATCCCAGTCCCCTCAGCCACTCCTCGTAGGACTTGTGTTCCAGACCCTTCACCAGCTTCATAGCCCTTCTCTGGACATGTTTCAGGGCCTTGATGTCTTTCGTGTAGTGAGGGACCCAAAACTAAACATGGTACTCAAGGTGCAGGCTCACCAGAGCAGACTACAGGGGGACGATCACCTCCCTGGTCCTGCTGGCTACACTATTCCTGATACAAGCAAGGATGCCGCAGGCCTTCTTGCCCACCTGGGCACACTGCCGGCTCATGTTCAGGTGAGCATCAACCCACATCCCCAGATCCTTTTTCTCAGCACAGCTTTCCAGCCACTCTGCTCCAAGCCGGTAGCATTGCATGGGGTTGTTGTGCCCCAAGTGCATGACCCAGCACTTAACCATATTGAACCTCATCCCACTGACCTCTGCCCATTGACCCATCCTGTCCAGGTCCCTCTGCAAGGCCTTCTTACACACCAGCAGTTTGATGCTTCCTCCCAACTTGGTATCATCTGCAGACTAACTGAGGGTGCACTCAATAGCTCACAGTCCTGTTCCCTCCCCCTCCCCCCCCCCCTTTTTTTTATATATATACATATATATATATATGTATATAAAATCCTATTCCAACTGTTTTGTGTAGTAGTATTTCTCTGTCCTGTCCTGCAGGTAAGCCATTCTCCAAACTTCAGTCCCTGGCTCAACCTATTCAAGATAATATTTTTCACCAGCCTTATCAGTCCAGCAGTGTTTGAAACCTTACAGTGATAGCAACCTTGAAAAAGACAAGTCTGGTTCATCCCCTTTCTTTCCCCTCAAAGTATGTCTGCACATTAGAAGGACAAGTGTCTCAGTGACTATTAAAAACTGGAAACAACATATGTTGCATTGACATGCCTGGGAGCCAGGTCTGGATTAGGAAACTGTATATAGGTGAAGAGCTGTAAGAAGCTCTATCCACTAGAATGTGTTACCACCAGGATAACTCCTCCGTTTCACACAAATGGAAACTCCATAAACTTATCTACGTTATACAGTCTAAATAAGAGACCTGGCACCATGGTAGAATTTTGAGTTCACACTAACCAAAGAGCATGTATATGTACTTGTCATTTATGCTTGATCGAGTAAATAATTTTTTTGAACTCAGTGGCCACTCAGAGGACTAAAGGTCAGTGAGGCAACACCTTAATTTTGATTTGCTTTTTTTTTTTCTTTTTTGGTATCCACCAAGTGTTTATTTAGGAGAAGCACATCTAATTACAAATTTAACCATCAATCAGAAGATCAGAAAAATAAGAACATATTGTGATATCATTTGTCATTCAGTGGTTTTATGGTTCTTTTCTTCTTCTTTTCTTTAAATATAAACAAATATTAAGGTTTAGGAGTATGTTTGACATATTGTTAGTTTTGCCATATATCTTCATAGCAGATGACACTCTAAAATAGGCTGGAGAGCTGCTTTCTGTCTTGGATTACACTCACTGTATCTTCACAAATCTAGTTCTAGGTGGGAACATCATGTAAAAGTACAGATTCACCTTTTAAAGTCACCTAATTTCTAAGTGCCTTCACTAAATACAAACTCTAGCTATCTCTAGTTCTGAGTATACCACTAGAAATGGATAAACCTGGAGAGTTATGACACTTATTTTAGGCCAACGAGAACTGTCGGTTGGCTGACTTTAGGACATTCAGATTACTTAATTCAGAACTTCATTGAAAGGCTGAGATAAGAATCACTATCTGAATCATAGAATATCCTGAGTTGAAAGGAACCCACAAGCATTATCAAATCCAACCTGTGTCTCTGCACAGAACCACCACAAAAAATCAGACCATATCTCTGAGAGTGTTGTCCAAATGCGTCTTGAACTTAACAGGCTTGGTGCAGTGACCACTTCCCTGGAGAACCTGTTCCAGTGCCCACTGAGATTCCACTTAATGTAAATTCTTAAGATGTTCTGTGGCCTATACTGTTACCTGAGAATCAAGTATAGAGGCTGGCTTAAGATTTAGGAAAGAATGGTAAGAATTAGTTTAATGGTGTTTGATCCACATAACCTGTGTGCATATATGTGTATGTGTATCTGTGGTATGTGCTAGTAGAGCCATCTTATGCTTATCTTAGGCAACTGAAAAAGGCCTTATCAGTATTCTGCTAATATAATTCTATTCTTTCTTTAACTGCATGTTTGCATACACAAATTAATGTCAATATGATATCAATATAAATATAGAGTAATATCAATTTGAGAAGTAAGAAGTATGTTCTAAACAAGAAAAAAAGAAAAAAATATATATATATATACTTACCCAGATGAGGGCTTAAAATTCTATTTGAACAGTTGCACACAACATTATTTTAATAGGAATCTTAACATTATTTATCCATAGCAATTTGAGAACTATTGAAAGACACAAAGACTAAAGCTGCAAAAATGTACAAAATCAACTGCAAAACCACCAATACAGCTATGCAACATTAGGCTGAGGTAATTGGATCTTACATATTAATTGGTTATGAGACAAGAGACATAAAGAGACTACAGAAAATGGAATTTACATCTAGTTAATATATTTCTACTTCACAGTTGCATAGAAAATTCTGTTCCGGCATGATTTTGAGGAATGGTCTTCTGGAGAAGTCATAACATGTAAGCTCTGTGAACCTGGCATTAAATAGTTACTAGGGGACTCTTCTCAGGTACAGCTAGATTGCAACTTTGACTTTTTCTTCCACATTTACAAGCATATATGTAATGTCTATTCCTAAATAAAAATACCTTTCATTTTCATCTGGATTTGAATTTATGTATGTATGTATTCATTTATTTATTTATTTTTGTTAAATCGATTCCTTCATTTTTGAGAAACTCACTTGACTCTGGAATTACAGTTTTTGTCCTTTAGAAATTTTAGAATATTTAGCACGTTTTCATTGTGAATCAAAATGAAGAACATTAAAGGTGAACTTATAACAAAAATAATGTTTTGAGAAAAAAATAAATTGTTTCAGACAAGGCAGAATGCGTATTTTCTGTAATTTTTAGGCTAGCAGTCTGGAGCTGTCCACCTAGCCTCGGGGAGCAGGGACCATGCCCATTTCTGGACAAAGATTCAGAAAAATATATAATCAGCCATGAAATGCACTGACCAGATAACCATGAAGCTTAGGTTATGCATGAAGCTGTGGCATTCCTATACTCTACCAATTGTACTATATGTTAGCCAGTGCTCCCAGACACTTGGGCAACACATGGGATTTCAGGTGCCAGGATAACCATGTGACTGGTATGTGAGTTGAGAGAAAACTAGGCATTCTTGAAGACATTCCAATATACCCCACCTGCTTTGTTTCTGATAAAAGTTTATGCTATGCTAAGTCACTGAAATTGCAAGGAATACTTGAATTGCATCAAATAAAATATTTTCAGACAAGAGTTATTAGTTGCAAAGTTTTTCTCAGTTTTAAGTTTGGACAATTGAGCAAGGTAGGGGAAGAACTTCAGTTTCATTTCAGTGATATCCTATTCAAGTCCTACAGTACATATGAGATAGTGGAGTAAGTTGGTGAGCATCCAGAATATACTACACTCCAGAAATCCCCATCCAGTGTAATCCAGTGTAATGACTCTTAGGGATGTTTCCATATTGGCATACAATATAACAGTCCTTAAAAAATTACAGATTATTTAAAAATCTTTGAAAGCCCAACAACAGGAGCATAAAGGTAGTTGAAAGCCAGACCTACTGTTGCAGTGACTGGTCTCAAAAAAGTACCTAGAACTCAGAAGGTACTTATCCTTAAAATTAATACAGAATAATGAAAATATTCTTAAGCAGAACACAAAGTACAAATAGAATTTTCTAAATGCACATTAAATTACCTTTCAAAGTTACAGTGGCTAAAAAATAATATATATATATTGTGGACTTTGTTTTGTTTTGTTTTGTTTTTGTTTTTCCATAGTTTACAAGAGAATCAAGGGACAAATAGTTCTTACACTGTTATTACTTTGGACTACTGCTTCCTCCTCATTTTGACACATCTAGGGCATGCAATTATTCACAAAGGTCATTTTCCACAGAAGAAAAGGACAGAGACCAGAAGGCAGCATTTAGGCTGTGAATACACCATGACAATTTAATCAATGAGAAAAGCCTGATGTCAAGAACCAGTTTATTTCTGGGTTGACAAAGACTGACGTCTCATCAGTCGTTTGTAAAACTGACTAAAGGCACAAAGAGCTCAGAGTCCTGGTGCAGCACAAAAGGAATACAAACATTCAGATACATTAGTTATAAAAGTTGAGATAATATCATATTTAGATGTTCATTTTATAATTTTATGAAGGAGCAATGTATCATTCAAAGAATAACAGTTTATTTACATTTGTGGTTTATGCTTACCAAAATTAGGTTTTGTCCTTAATTTTGACTCCTATAAATGACAATC
Organism: Cygnus atratus; assembly: GCF_013377495.2. Taxonomy (NCBI): domain Eukaryota; kingdom Metazoa; phylum Chordata; class Aves; order Anseriformes; family Anatidae; genus Cygnus; species Cygnus atratus. The sequence continues at coordinate 170,051,411 of NC_066362.1, read as the reverse complement.
TCATCTTTCTTTCTCTCTCAATAATTTCTCAAAACCAGGTCAGCAGAAAGCATTTAAGAGATTTAGTGGAAGGTGTCCCTGCCCATGACAGAGGGGTTGGAACTAAATTATTTTTAAGGTCCCTTTCAGCCCAAACAATTCTATGAGTCAATCTGTGAAGTAAATGACACACTACAAGCACAGAAGTCCCAAACTGAAATAGTCAAAAGCTCGACAATGTTGCTATCTTTTTATGGAAATATTTGCAACAAATGGGAAGCTACAGGCCTGTTGTCCTGCCTTTAGTGCCAGGGAAGCTCATGAAGCATATTATCTTGAGTGTCATCACATGGCACTTACAGAACAACTAGGTGATTAAGCCCAGTCAGCATGGATTTACAAAAGGCAGGAGCTTGACTAACCTGATCTCCTTCTATGACAAGGTGACATGAGGGAAGTGAAGGAAAGGCTATGGATGTGGGCTACCTGGATTTCATTAAGGTTTTTGTCACTGTTTCCCACATCCTTCTCCCAGATAAAATGGCTGCTTATGACTTGGATGGGTGTACGCTTCATTGGATTAAAAACTGGGTGGGTGGCCAGGCCCAAGGAGTCACAGTGAGTGGAGTTAAATCCAGCTGGAGGTCGGGCACTAGTGGTGTTCCCCAGGGCTCAGTACTGGGTCCAGTTCTCTTCAATATCTTTATTAATGATCTGGACAAGGAGATGGAGTACAGTAAGTTTGCAGACGATACCAAGTTAGGTGTGAGTGTTGAACTGCTTGAGAGTAGGAGAGCTCTGCAGTGGGATCTGGATAGGTTGGACCGATGGTCCAAGGCCAACTGTATGAAGCTGAACAAGTGCTGGGTCCTACAAGAAGGACATTGAGATGCTGGAGTGTTGCATAACAACCACACAGACACCAGGGTTCATTTCGGATCAGTAACCGCTACCACTTTATTGAGGACATAACTTCAACTCCCTATTGATGACAATAACTTCAACTCCCTTATTGAGGACAGGCTCCCTTCTTATACCATTCGCTCTACAGCAGTACTTTTCCACTAACTATTCATTGGTCAACAACTTTACCCAGCAACAGCAAACATCCAGCAACTTCCATATCTTCACGGCTCAAGAACAAGCAGTCCAAGAGAGCAAGGCATCTCCTGAATCACCCTTCTTTGTTCCTTCTAAACTCCTCATGGCCTTACCATTAGGAGTCCGATGTTATCACCAACCATGGGGCTTGTCAACCCCCCATAGCCACACTTCCACACTGGAGCATGTTCAAAGAAGGACAGCAAAGCTGGAGAAGGGTCTAGAGAACAAGTCTTATGAGGAGCCATTGAGGGAATTGGGGTTGTTTAACTTGGAGAAAAGGAGGCTCAGGAGAGACCTTATCATGTTTTACAATTACCTTAAAGGAGGCTATAGTGACGAGGCGGTTGGTCTCTTCTCCCAAGCACCAAGTGATAAGACAAGAGGAAATGGCCTTAAGTTGCACCAATGGAGGTTTAGGTTGGATATCAGGAAAAATTTCTTTACTGAAAGGGTTGTGACGTGTTGCAACAATGTGCCCAGTGAAGTAGTTGAGTCACCATTCCTGAAGATCTTCAAAAAATGTGTAGATGTGGTGCTTAGGGACATGGTTTAATGGTGGACTTGGCAGCACCAGGTTAAAGGTTGGACTAGGTGATCTTAGAGGTCTTTTCCAACCTAAATGATTCTGTGATTCTATGAATGTCATCTTGTCATGCTTAAAATATTTGCAAAATACTAAATAACTTTCAAACTCTGTCATAATCCAAAAATTAAAGGTTTGCACACCTCTCTTGCCTACTGGGCTTAGTTTGCTAATGACACTTTGTACTACAGGTAATATACGAATTAGATTGATCTCAGTACTTATTAGAAGGATACAATTTCATTATTGTCTTGAGCTAATCATCACTAGGCCATATGAGTGATGGTACCTACTAGTGTCTATGCCACGAAGTGCAGAAGCATAAGAGAGTCAAGGTCAAAAAACGTTTCACCAAGAGCAGTGTAGTTTTACACCAGTGTGTTACAATTATAAAACACACGTTGGTTCTTCTGAGAGAATTGTGACCACATCTCCAGTATGCGACCTGATCATCAGGTCAATCAGCACTCTGTATCTGGGTATTCCAAGCCTATTACAACAAAGATATGCTGAAATGCAAAATCTGACTACACATTAATGAATGGAGAATTTAGAAAAGAAAGAGTTCCAAGTCATTTTTTTCACTGACTGTTGAGCTTTTTTTTTTTTGAAAAAAAAAAATCGTTCAAAAACTAAATGAGTTAATCTAAAATAATTTTCAAATAACATGAATCAGTCTTGTTGACATAAATTGACTGTGCTGATATGTACTCTGTACTTTTGATATACCATAAGTTCTTAATTAACAAAAACGCAGAGCAGATCCTCTTTTTTATTTATGCAATTCCTATTTCAGTGCAAATATCTTCATATATTTTTAGATTATTTAAATTTCATTCCTGGAAAACTGGTCATAACTTTTATCCCCACCCTGGATATACTTCACTTTTACCATTTGAATGAGACCTTTCAGTAAGCAGCAATGCTCATGTAGGGTATTAGTATTAGTTTTTTTTGACTCTTAGAAGCCATACCTTCCCTTTCATGAAGACAGCAGGGTGAGGCAGTTCTTAATTAAACTTATGCAATTATTCAAACTGGTCACAGAATCACAGAATCACAGAATGATTGGGGTTGGAAGGGACCTCTAGAGATCATCTAGTCCAACCTCCCTGCTCAAGCAGGATCACCTATAGCATGTTACACAGGATCACATCCTGAGCTATTACATGGTAGGTAGGCATAATCAGACACATGACAAACACAGGAAAGAAATCCATACTGCTCTGTGTTTCCTTTTCTCTAACAAGACCCCACTGCAAAAGGAATTCTAAAAGGACTTCATCTCCAGGGAAAGGAAGACTAAAACTGCCCACAAACTGACTTTTGAGCTGTTTCATGTATTGCAGAATATATGCCCAGAATGAGATCAGTTCACATGCTCAGTCATCCTAAAGGCCTGTTCTATGCAGTTTATTGAAAATGTGGTAACATTTTTTAAGTCCATGTACTTGGCATAAACCCCTATCTAGCACCTTTACTGTTGCATTAGATGAATCCCTCCATATTTCCTTAAGAAATTATCTCCCCCTCATTCCTTCCCCATCTATACTGCACACAACAATAAAATTATCTCTTCAGTCTTTTTTACCCTTTCTCCTTTAACCATAAAGCCAGTAGAAAAATTGTTCTGCAAAAAGGTCATTACAGGAATTGAACCACTTCATGAAAGAAATCCATCATGTGTTGAATGACATCTATTTCAGAAAAGGTGCCTAGCTTTATTTTTGGATGCGTGCTTTCAATCAGATGAATTTCATTCTCTATATCATATTGGGGTGGAGGAAGAGCATCTTATAGCTGCTTTTCGAGATCGAAACCTTGAATAGATAGATTCATGTCGATATGTAGATATAATGTAGATTCAATATTCAATAGTAGACATTTGGACTACATACTCAGCTGGTGCTAACTTGCAGGTGTATGTACTGAAATTAGAAGCTGCCATCTCACAGATGTGTGAGAGATCTGACCCGTTTGTTAATATTATTATTATTATTTAAAAAAAAAAAAAGCGACCCTGATATTCCATCTAAAATCATAGTTGTGGCATCAAACCATGAAAAATTGATATCAGCATGATTATTTATGTAATTTTCCGTATGAACTGGAACCCACAAATGATTCCAGTTCTCTTCACTTTGCTAACAAATCTATCAAAATAGTGTACAAGGTTGGTAGCCCTTAATCAACAATATCTTAAACCGATATTCCAATGAAATCCACAAAAATCAAAATTTGTCTGTCTTTTACTAAAACGGACATGACATTTAATCTGATTCATTCTCATGCTGAAAATATTTGATAAAAAATGATATCTGCACGTATTCTAATATCATCGTTGTAGGTGTAGTAAATTAATAATTAAATACAAATGTATAGCTGTATGTACAAAATTAATGTGCAATCCAGTCTATTTTGTTGGCATAATAATGGCTTATGTTAGTGAACTTGTTAGATTTCAGATGTACAAATAAATCACATTTATGTTAAAAGAGTTAGAACAGGGTATCTCGCAGGTATCTGTGTGTAAATCGTCAGGACTGAGTAGAAAAGGACTGCGTATAAATACCAAGCCTGAGGAAAGAGATTTTAATTTCAATTGTTTTATCTAGATATTTAAGCAGTTATAAAACTTCAGAATCACTTTTTTGCTTACACTATCATTAACATCTTATGACTTCTGATTGATTTATAAAACTTTACTGTCAAATTAATTAGGACTTGCACTTAATATCCTGACTCCCACAATCCATAGAAGGAGTTAGAATAAAGTAAGACTTTGATTTATTATGATAATTTTGACAACTTTTGCTATACTATATTACTTAATTGTCACTTCTAAAATATAATATTCACTTTTTATTTATATTATCATTATAGCTTTGTAAAATTAAATTTTCAAAAGCTGAAAAATTACAATCATAGAACACTGAGGAATTAACAAACACACTAATCAGGTTAAATACTTAAGGCAAACTGTGTCCCAGTAAAATCAATTTCATTATGTTTACCTGTCAAGGCTTCAGTCTAGGGATCAGACTCAAATGGTGGCTTTATGTTTCATATTTGTACTGGGTCTGGCTGGGTTGGTGTTAACTTTCCCTGCAGCAGCCCATACAGTGCTGTGCTCTGCACTTGTAGCTAGAAGAGCACTGTTTTCACACCAGTGTTGTGTTTACTGCTGAGCAATACTGGCACAGTATTAGGACTGCCCTCTAACCAGACTCCCTCTGACCCCCCAGAGCCAGCAGGTGGGCAAGAGTGGAGGAAGGAACATCACCAGGGCAGCTGACCTAAACCAACCAAAGGGATATTCCATACCATATGATGTCACACTCAGCAATAAAAGGTGAAAAAAGGAAGAAGAGGGGAGGGGTGGCCTCTCGTTGTGAAAATGTCTGTACTCCTGAACAATGGCTATGTGTGTTGAGGCCCTGCTTCGAGGATGTGGTCAAGCATCTCTCGTTGGTGGGAAGTCGAGACTAATTTCTTTCCTCTGCACTTCCACTTGGTCTTTGCTTGTGTTTTGTTTGTTTGTTTGTTTGTTTGTTTTCCCACTTTCCCCTTTCCCTTTTCCCTTTAGTTTAATTAATTAATAATAATTTTTCCTTAATTATTATTTTTACTTTAAATAAATTATCCTTATCTCAACCTTTGAGTTGTTTCTTTCCTTTTCTTCTTCCCCTCCTCTTCTGAGGAGGGGGAGTGAGAGAGCAGTTGTGGTGGAGTTCAGCTGCCTAGCAAAGTAAAACCACCACAATATTGTATGCTCTAAGATCTTACATGATCCCTGATTCTTGTTTAAATTTACTTGGGAAGAATTAAATTGCTGAGAATGGGATCTACAAAAGACAACATGACCATATAGGTGTTCTTGTTGGTAATGCTGGCAAAAGAATTATGTATTCCTTTCTCCATCTAGTTTATACATCCATTCTTATTTAGGATCCACTGGAATGGACTTGTGCATATAGGCTAGATCCTCCCCTCCTCCCCCCCAGAACAAACAAACACCAACCAAACAACCAAAAGAAAACAAACATTATACCTAAATGAGATACAATGGTGAGTAATGTGTTTCACCTCAGTCATTAATAAACATTGAAAATCCTACCACAGTTGTCAGTTACTTTGCCTAAATTCCATAGGTACTTTACTACTTAAACTCAAAAGTTTCCAGGCACATAGTTACACATCCGTGTCTTGTAGTGTCAAGTCTCAGTTTAGGTCAGTTAAATGTCTCAGCACCAAAGCTGGATTTGGATCTAAAAATTTGGTCACCAGAATATTCTAAAAGTCTTGATGTTGCTTCAAAGAAAAAGCAGACAGTCAGACTGCTTGTGATGTGCAGGTGGAGAAACTAATCTGCTTTTTCTGAATTAACTAAAATTAGTATGGGCAAGGCAGCCTCATACATATTCACAAATGTCCTGTTTTCCAGCTAGGTAGAGCATTTCCAAGGTGACAAACAAACAAACAAACAATTAAGGCCTGGAGTATTTCTCCTGTAAGGAAACACTGAAAGAGCTGGGACTGCTCAGCCTAGAGAAGAAATGACTCAAAAGGGATCACATCAATGTATATAAATATCTGAAGGGAGGGTGCGAAGAAGATGAAGCCATGTTCTTTTCAGCGGTGCTCAGTGACAAGACAAAAAACTATGGCCACAAACTGAAACTCAAGAAGTTCCATCTGAACATCAAGAAATACTTTTTTTTGTTTTGTTTTGTTTTGTTTTGTTTTGTTTTTAGTTTGAGGGTGACTAAGCTCTGGTCCAGAGAGGTTGCTGGAGATCTCCCTCTATGGAGATCTTCAAAAGCCATGGTTGGGGCAACCCACTTTATATGACTCTGCTTGAGCAAGTTGTTTGGACCACATGACCTCCAGAAGTCCCTTCCAATATCAACCAATCTTTGAGTCTATGTATTATTATTATTATCATTATTATTGTTATTATTATTAAATACAAAGATGGATTCAGTAGTAGAAGTGTCTGACTTCTTAGTTTTCCTTCTTTTCTACTTTACTGGACAATAATTAATGAACCATAGTCTGTTTACCTGATTATTTTTGCTTCATTACCATAACGATTACTACACCCATGCATGAACATACACACGTTCCCTGCAGATACACCACTAAAATTCTTCTGTAATATTGTCCTTCACCAATAGCATTTATACAATTTTAGAAACTTTATATGAGCACAAATAGAATTATAAATATTTCATGTTTTATTACAAGTCTGTTGCTATTTTTCTGTTGATCTTCTATCATATGGAAAGCCATTAAATCTACTGTTACAAATATTACCCAACAGCCTACCTACACTATAGAAATTAACACATCAGCTGGTAACTAAATATATGGAGCATATACCCAGATTCCACACCTTCAGCCTTCCCCAGAAGTATCATCAGACTGATGTGTTTTACAAAACACACAGATGATCAACAAATAGCAGGTGTTTTCCATTCTCCTTCTGTTGATTTCCCCAATTCAATTCTAAATACTATGATTAGCATGTAAGTAAGACCTTGAGTGGAGACTATATTGTAACTTCAATGTATACTTTCTATTTCAGTGCAAAAATTGTTCTTCTGCTAAGTATTGCAAACCTTTGCTTATGAAGTCATGTTTATTTATGCTGGGGAAAAGGGCAAGTTGGTTGATTTTACATTTCCACCAAAAAAAAAAAAAAAAAAAAAAAAGATTGTACCAGTTCTGCTTCTGTTGTAAATATTTTTGCAGACTATTTCATGACTATTACCATGTTTTGTTTGTATCCCTGTTTTGTTTTGTCAGCTCTACACAATTCCAGCAAAAGTGAATTTGCTCCAGCAATGTGTGAATTTGCAATACAATTTAATTGCATAATGTGTCAGTTCATACAGTTCTCACTATCCATAGTGGTTACAACAAAAGATGATATAAAAGGTAACAAAAGGAAGGTGAATAGGATATGTAAATATTAATGACGTGAACATTAACTATAGGCTATGTATAATAATTTCTGAGCTATTGTGGTGGTTTTACTTGGGTGAGCGGCCAAGCTCCACCACAACTGCTCTCTCACTCCCCCTCCTCAAAGAGGAACGGGGAGAAAATATGATGAAAGGGGCTCAAGGGTTGAGATAAGGACGAGGAGATCGCACAGTAATTATCGTGACAGGCAAAACAGACTCAGCATAGGGAGACAGTAAGATTTATTTCCTATTACTAACAAGCTAGAGAAGTGAGAAACAAAAGAAAGAAACCAAAAGTGCCTTCCCCCCATCCGCCCTCTTCCACCTCCTCCCCCTGAGCGGCGCAGGGGAATGGGGAATGGGGGTTGCGTTCAGTCTATAGCGCTTCTTCTCTGCTGCTCCTTCTCGGTCACTCTCATCCCCTGTGCAGTGGGGTCCCTCCCACAGGATGCAGTCCTTGGTGAACTGATCCGGTGTGGGCTTCCCACAGGCAGCAGCTCTTCAAGAACTGCTCCAGATATGGGTCCATACCACGGGGTCTATCCCTCAGGAGCAAACTGCTCCAACCTGGATCCCCCGCAGGCAGCAGCTCCTGCCAGGTCACCTGCTCCTATGCGGTCTCCTCTCCACGGGCTACAGTTCCGGCCCGGGGCCTGCTCCTGCAGGGGCTTTCCATGGGCCACATCCAGGCCTCCTCCAGGCCACATCCACCTGCTCCACCAGGGGCTCCTCCACGGGCTGCAGGGTGGAACCCTGCTCCACTGTGGTACTCCATGGGCTGCAGGGGGACATCCTGCTTCTCTTCTCTTCTCTTCTCTTCTCTTCTCTTCTCTTCTCTTCTCTTCTCTTCTCTTCTCTTCTCTTCTCTTCTCTTCTCTTCTCTTCTCTTCTCTTCTCTTCTCTTCTCTTCTCTTTTCTCTTCTCCTCTCTTCTCCTCTCTTCTCCTCTCTTCTCCTCTCTTCTCCTCTCTTCTCCTCTCCTCTCCTCTCCTCTCCTCTCCTCTCCTCTCCTCTCCTCTCCTCTCCTCTCCTCTCCTCTCCTCTCCTCTCCTCTCCTCTCCTCTCCTCTCTTCTCTTCTCTTCTCTTCTCTTCTCTTCTCTTCTCTTCTCTTCTCTTCTCTTCTCTTCTCTTCTCTTCTCTTCTCTTCTCTTCTCTTCTCTTTTCTCTTCTCTTCTCTTCTCTTCTCTTCTCTTCTCTTCTCTCGCCTCTCCTCGCCTCTCCTCGCCTCTTCTCGCCTCTCCTCTTCCCTTCCCTTCCCTTCCCTTCCCTTCCCTTCCCTTCCCTTCCCTTCCCTTCCCTTCCCTTCCCTTCCCTTCCCTTCCCTTCCCTTCCCTTCCCTTCCCTTCCCTTCCCTTCCCTTCCCTTCCCTTCCCTTCCCTTCCCTTCCCTTCCCTTCCCTTCCCTTCCCTTCCCTTCCCTTCCCTTCCCTTCCCTTCCCTTCCCTTCCCTTCCCTTCCTTTCTCTGCTCTCTCCTCTCCTCTCCTCTCCTCTCCTCTCCTCTCCTCTCCTCTCCTCTCCTCTCCTCTCCTCTCCTCTCCTCTCCTCTCCTCTCCTCTCCTCTCCTCTCCTCTCCTCTTCTCTCCTCCATGCTTATTTTGGGATCCTCTTTAACTTTGAGACTTGCAGAACTTCTACCTAGACAGGTGTTCCCTAATTTGAACATGTACAATTTGTTATTTCTGTCTGTGTTTCTTGCAGCTGTCACTGTTGAGTTGCATCTTATTATTTCAAACCTATCTCCAATTTATCACACTTATTTTGAATTCTATTCCTGTCCTCCAAGACACTTTCTTTCCTGAGCTTGTGTATCATATGCAAATTTAATAGGCATTTATTCCAGTATCCAGGCTATACATACTGAACCTCCAGCATGGTACATTTAGACTATGAAGCAGCCCTCTCAAGAGTAGTACATAGAACAGCAAAAGCAAACTAAAGTGATGTGGTACACCAAACAAGCAAATCATTAGAAAAGAAAATTAGCAGAATAAGAACCAAAGAAATCCTATATATGGTCTGTGCTGCAGGAGTGGTAATTGCTTTCAGATATCTCTATCATTTGGCAAGATAATCGCTAGAATAAAAGCCAGTACCAATTTATTTATTTATTTATTCGTTTATCTATTTACTGAAGCTATTGTGTCTGTAAAGTCATCCTCGGGCATTTTTAAGAAAACTTTTTTCCTTGTCCTGAAGCTTTTAGATTATCCATGTATATATAGATTTGCAAGAGAACATCGTGTTCCAAAATTCTGTATAAATAAAAGGATGGGCTTAGTGACTGATAAAGTAATCTGTGTTTCTTTTTACCTAGAACAATGGATCGTCTGACTCTGCTTGTCTTTTCCATTTTAACCTCCACACTGCATAGTCATCAGGATGTTGCCACCTCTAGCTATAACCATAGCAATGAGAGGAAATATGGCACTGTTGCTTACCAGTTTTCATTTTCATTTCCTTTCTCAATTTGCAAGTTATTTTTGTAGTTGAAGTAGAGTATGATTGCAATGTCAGTGAATTAAACACAGAGCAAATGCAAATATGCTATGCTATGGTACAGTTAAGCAACAGTACTTAAGTTCTTCTCTTTCATCTTCACAGCACAGGCTGTAGATGCATGAGTCCCACAGCTGAAGATGAAGTAATCACAAAGTCATCAGATACACTTCTTTTTCTTCTCCAAACAGCAATCACAGATGACTTGGAACATATTAACATTATATTGTAATTGTATCAATAACAGTTATGGCCACTATGCCTGTGTAAAAATGTGGACTAATGCAGATGCTGTGTGCTTAATGCAGCCACTTCGAACTGGCTACTGCCTTTTATATATATATAGACAGAATATATCTATATAAACAGAATATATATATATAAACAGAATAATGTTTAAATAACAACTACTGACTAGAATCATGAGTTTTCTTTCTTTGTCTTTAACTGTCATGTAACTTCTTTGTCTTTAACTGTCATGTAACAGCTCTAGTCCAAATCCTGCATCTTCAGCTACCTCTGGGCTAATTTACTTTCTGGCCTTAGTAGCATGAAATTTGGGGGTACTTCTGTTCATTGTGTTTCTTTCAATGGTGTGCTGAGGTTTGTGAATTATAAACGTATAGAAAAATGATATAGCTACAACAATAAAATCATAACGAAAACAGAAAAATAGCAGATGATGATGTTGGGCATGGTGAAGTCATTGCTATGTGCAAAGACAGCCATGACATTGTAGTGGTGAAAACTTACAAAGTATGCTCTTTATGTCAGACTGAAAGGTTTACATACTCCTTTTAAAACAGTGTTTTATTTATTTATTTATTTTTCCCACTGTATATATTCTGCTTCCTCTACAGTGCATTTATAATATAATATAATATCATATATATATATATATATAATATATATATAATATATATATAATATCTTGAAATTCAATTAATAGAATGATAGTACAATTCTTTCACGCCGGTAATTACAGTTAATTCACATGGGATAAAAATTCCAGTCATATTAATGGTATTAAAGACTATATTGAAGATGGAGCAGATGTAATCACTTTGTTAAGGCTACTTCAAAGATTCCATCATTTGGACTTGAAAGCGTAGAGTATTATTGTCTGACATTCTTGTTCAGAGCTTTTTCTGATGCAGGTCTTTGTGTGCAGTTGTGTATGTGCCAACATGCCTGGGTACCGTGGTGAGTATCTCTATGTATCCATGTCAGCTTGGCTGTATAATATAAATTAAAAAAATATATATATAAAAGAATATAGATTTTTTTCTGCCTTTCCATGAGATATAGATTTGCTATTTGCATGTTTTTACTTTACTTTACTTTACTTTAATTTTACTTTAATATACTTACTGAGTTGAAGCTTTGTATTTAATTGTGTAAAACAGTCTCTCTAAAATGGAGTCACATTCACGAGTAACAACAACAAAACAAACAAACAAACAAACAAACAAACAAGGTTATAGCACACCTCCTTGTGTATCTGAACCTCAACCTGACAAAAAGAGATTTACTTTTGAGGAAAGATATTTTTAAAACTGTTGGTATTAAATCCATTTTCATCCCAAAACATGAAGATGCGCACAAATAGTAAGATTCTAAGAATGTTATCAAATTAATGAATGTTATATTGAATAGATGTAATCTGTAAGTATATTAGACTCAAAATGTAGGAGTTAGTTATCTAATTTTACTTAGTCATTCTACTATTGTACTGAGTTACAACGTGACTTTACTAGGAATGCATGTGTAAGATTTAGCACATCTTTGCTTTAAATTTTCTGAATGACTTTGAAAACCAATGCACCTTTGGCAATTTGTTGCATATGTTTGAGTACTTTTTATCAACATTCAGCCAAGGGGTGAAAAGGTAAGATATGTTTACATTTTATAGTTATTTGTTTTGCATATAATTTTTTAACCTCAATTCTCACTAAGACCAACAGGAGTCTTCAACCATGTGAATAACATAAGTAAATGAAACAGTAAGGTTTTAGATTTTTCTTGTCAGAGTTTCATAGAAAAAAACAAACAAACAAACAAAAAACTTTTGAAACTTTAAATATGGTAGAAACAGAAAACAAGAAATAGGAGAAAGTATGTAACATTTCAAGTAAAGTTTCATTCCTGATCAACTAGGATCTTCTTGTTCCTGGTTTAAGCTTTTAGCATCAGTTGCGATTTTTCCTAGATTTTAGCACAGTATTTCATATGTCCTAAAATTTTCTTCAGTCATTAAATAAATTTTAGTTTTCAGTATCAATTTTCTAAATAAAATTTTGCTACATATAGCTATAATTCCAACCTTTGTTTTTCTTACTAGAAACAACTGCTATTATGTATCTCTCTCTGTCCTGTCAGTCCTCCTTTGCTATGCAGCCTTTTGTAAGGAAAGTAATTTGTCATTTCTGATATGAATATGTAGTTTCAGAAGATGATTTAGATATGGCAACAAGGTACAATGCTTCTCTGTTGTCTTCTGATGTATTTTACTATCCTCTATTTGTTTCTGATTTCACATTTGATTGGTATTTAAATTATTCTGATTGTCTTATTTGTCTCACGATACTTCATTACTCCTGTTTTGATGTTCTATGTATTTTCCTTCATATGTGCATTTAATCTTGAATAATTAATAAAAATAATCATAGGTCTCTAGATAATGATTTTGGCATGTATTCCTGTTACAAAATTCCTGTTACAAAAGCTTACAAAATGCAATGATCCTATGAGGGTAGTTTCAAAAAGTCACATAATTCAATTATTCACTTCCACAGACCAAAAATCACAATGTGTTAATACTTTTCTATGGTGGATTTTATGTTTTGGCAATCGATCACAGCAAGGCTGCAGCTTTTCAAATCTGGCAGAGTAAAGGAAAGTCACCAGATGGAGTCCTCAGGTAACATACTGAAATTGATGTAGTTTATTAATACAGAAGTGTTTGAGTAGGCTGTGTATTAATCTCAACCTTCAAAAGCAGCTTGACAGTGATTTGCCAGATTTTGGAGTTCACAGAAAAAGAAACCCTTGTAACTCCTGAAGTTATTTCACATATTTGCCTAGCTTTATTTTAAATAATTTTGGAAGGTTTATCTACCATTTGCCACCCTGTCCTTCTGTCTTCCCAGCCAAATAGATAGAGTTCAGCCTATCCATTTAAAAGGAACCCAGGCCGAATAATTATATACTCCAATTGTTCTCCATCTGCTGCTTGTTTGATCTACAAATGCCTTTTCTTGTACCAGGAAGCAAACAGCAGAAACTCAGCTGTTCAGAATTTCCATCTGGGAAATTGCAAATTGCTATGCACCAGTACCTAGAAGAAGCTATTCCTGTTTATAGTTAAATATAGATTACAATGTATAGGAAAGGAAATCATATTAAAATAATAATAATAATAATAATTTTTTTTTTCCATTGGAGTAATGCTAAAAGGCAAGCAGAAAAAAATCATGTAGCTGAAAAGCTGAGTATGACACCTTTTTATAAGCCAGAGCTCTGTAAGTTAGGACACATGCTACATCCTTGGAAATGTGAATGACAGAATATGCATATGGTACCAGGGAAATCCAGGAACATTTCTTAGTGTCAGGTGCATATTTCATCATTCTTCTGGATTCATGGGACTCCAAGCTTTTTATAAGAGGGACATTTATTAAAACCATACTGTAATACCTACATTTCAAGAGCAACGCTAACAAGGGTACAAAAAAAAAATGTTGCACCTAAAGCTTGGAATTAAATGAAAAAAATCTGGTTCCTTTAAAATGCATATTTTGCACAAAGTAATTTTTTGCCAGCAGAAATATAGTTATTTATTTCTTATGTTTCCAAAATATGCATGACAAAACTTTTCAAATGACAAGATTTATATTTCTTGCTTTTCAAAATCTATTTTAATATACTTTTTTTGTTGGTGTTGTTTTGTTTACTATAGAGATAGTATTTTTCTAGTTGAACTAAATGTTTTGTTTGAATTAAAAGAAAATAATGGTTTGTTCTTTTTTAGTAGCAATGTTGATTTGTTCAAAAATTGAAGTTTTTTCAAAAGAGCCAATTTAATTTAAAAGCTAGATTTTAATATTTTAACATGTTATACTTAAAAATATAAATATATATATATATATATAAATAAAAATATATGACTGTAGGGTATACCAGACCACAGTCTTCTACTAATAAAATGGAGGAAAGCAAAAACATAAGTGTATATATAGAAGGAGGGAAAAAAGAATCTGATACTAATATACAACAACAACGAAACACAATGTAATTAAAGTGGGAAAAGCAGATATATAGTATTATAGATATTAACGGCTTCCTCAGTAAGTAAATCAAAATTAAGGTGTTGCCTCACTGACCTTTAGTCCTCTGAGTGGCCACTGAGTTCAAAAAAATTATTTACTCGATCAAGCATAAATGACAAGTACATATACATGCTCTTTGGTTAGTGTGAACTCAAAATTCTACCATGGTGCCAGGTCTCTTATTTAGACTGTATAACGTAGATAAGTTTATGGAGTTTCCATTTGTGTGAAACGGAGGAGTTATCCTGGTGGTAACACATTCTAGTGGATAGAGCTTCTTACAGCTCTTCACCTATATACAGTTTCCTAATCCAGACCTGGCTCCCAGGCATGTCAATGCAACATATGTTGTTTCCAGTTTTTAATAGTCACTGAGACACTTGTCCTTCTAATGTGCAGACATACTTTGAGGGGAAAGAAAGGGGATGAACCAGACTTGTCTTTTTCAAGGTTGCTATCACTGTAAGGTTTCAAACACTGCTGGACTGATAAGGCTGGTGAAAAATATTATCTTGAATAGGTTGAGCCAGGGACTGAAGTTTGGAGAATGGCTTACCTGCAGGACAGGACAGAGAAATACTACTACACAAAACAGTTGGAATAGGATTTTATATACATATATATATATATGTATATATATAAAAAAAAGGGGGGGGGGAGGGGGAGGGAACAGGACTGTGAGCTATTGAGTGCACCCTCAGTTAGTCTGCAGATGATACCAAGTTGGGAGGAAGCATCAAACTGCTGGTGTGTAAGAAGGCCTTGCAGAGGGACCTGGACAGGATGGGTCAATGGGCAGAGGTCAGTGGGATGAGGTTCAATATGGTTAAGTGCTGGGTCATGCACTTGGGGCACAACAACCCCATGCAATGCTACCGGCTTGGAGCAGAGTGGCTGGAAAGCTGTGCTGAGAAAAAGGATCTGGGGATGTGGGTTGATGCTCACCTGAACATGAGCCGGCAGTGTGCCCAGGTGGGCAAGAAGGCCTGCGGCATCCTTGCTTGTATCAGGAATAGTGTAGCCAGCAGGACCAGGGAGGTGATCGTCCCCCTGTAGTCTGCTCTGGTGAGCCTGCACCTTGAGTACCATGTTTAGTTTTGGGTCCCTCACTACACGAAAGACATCAAGGCCCTGAAACATGTCCAGAGAAGGGCTATGAAGCTGGTGAAGGGTCTGGAACACAAGTCCTACGAGGAGTGGCTGAGGGGACTGGGATTGTTTGGTCTGGAGAAGAGGAAGCTCAGGGGAGACCTTATTGCTCTCTACAACTACCTGAAAGGAAAGTGTGGGTATCTGGGGATGGGCCTCTTCTTGCGGATAACTAGCAATAGGACAGGAGGGAATGGCCTCGAGTTGTGCCAGGAAAGGTTCGGGTTTGGAAATCAGGAGAAATTTCTTCTCAGAAAGAGCATTTAGGCATTGGAACGAGTTGCCCAGGGAGGTGGTGGCATCACTCTTCCTGGGGGTGTTTAAGGAAAGGTTGGATGGGTTGCTTAGGGACATGGTTTAGTGGATGATATTGGTGGTAGGGGGATGGTTGGACCAGATGCTCTTGGACGTCTTTTCCAACCTTAATGATCCTATGTTTCTATGACCCTACTTTAGGATTTTGAGTAGAACATATGTTAAATGACTGATTCTTTTCCTGGCACTTGCACAGAATATGCTACACTTAAACACTGAGGAATATCACTATATAGCATGTCCATGGCCAGATGTTGGCATCAAGGATGCTGCAGCGGTGGCCTCTCTGTGGAGAGGCCAGGGCTGACCCTTGCTGGACACAGCTGGATTCAGTCAGCTCCAATGGCCCTGCTGCCTGGCACAGGTGGTTTCAGAAGCCAAGATGGTGGTACCTTGGGGAAAGCTGTGTAAGAAGGGGCAAAACACTTCACAGGCAGAGAGAGGAGTGATGAAAAATGTATGAGAAACAGTCCCTCAGACACTAAGATCAGTGAAGGAGGGGAGGAAGTGTTCCAGACCACAAAGCAAAAGTTCCCTTCAAGCCCATGAAGAGGACCGTATAGGATGACATCCACACTGCAGCCCATAGAGAGGATCCACACGAGCTCAGCCTGGGAAGAAAGTTGAAGGAGGGAATTTGTTTTAGTTTGTTTATTTTTTCTCACCACCCTACTTTTGTTGTTGTTGTTGTTGTTGTTGTTGTTGTTGTTTGTTTAAATTGACAGTACATTAAATTAGTTCTCCCCAAGTCAAATTTGTTTTGCCAGCGATGGTAATTGGTAAGTGATCTCCCTGTTTTTATTTAGACCCATGAGCTTTTCATTTTATTTTCTCTCCCTGTCTAGTTGAGGAGGTGGAGTGAGAGAGCGGCTGGGTGGGCATCTGGCAGCCAACCAAGGTCAACTCACCACAACAGTCCATTTGAAACATGCCAGGCAATATGTGGAATTTTAAACTGCTTCTTTTATCAGCAGCAGTAACCCATGCGGCAGTATGTCTGCATTGTCACAATAAAGCATGTGTCAACATTCCGTTTGTAAAACCTCTACATTCCAGGGATTAGAATAACATGGCATTAAATTTCTCTCTGAGTTAAAACCAAGCATACAGTATTTAGGTTGTAACAGCAATGCTGATGTTGTGTGAGGCTCATGTACTGTGACTACTAATATTTATTTCTCAAATGTTCAGTTTTGATGATCTCAGTGCTGGACCTGCAAAATGACTTAGGTACTGTAACATTGCATTTTGCAATGAATCAGTTGCAGAGGGAAATCCATACATTGGAGTAACATGCCTGTGGTTCCTGTACAATATATTGAAAATTTTAAACTCTCAGAAGAGGGATCCCAGCTGGCAGCATGCTCAACAGAAAACTGCCAAAGCTAATCACTGGAGACACTGTGGAGAAGGTAATCTATTTCTTTCTTTCAAGGTAGAGAGAAAGTGTTTTTCTGTTTGTTTGTTTGGTTGGTTTTTTTTGTTTGTTTGTTATTGTTTTTTTGTTGATTCGTTGACTGATTGGTTTTGGTTTTTGTTGTTGTTGTTTGTTTTTTTGCTTTTTTGTTTTCTTAACAGTGCTTGTGGTGTAAGTCTATTAAAGATACTGTATACTCATTTATCTTTTCATGTATGTGAAAGAGAAACTGCTTTTAATATGGCAACAAAATAAAATATTTTTTAAAAGGTATTTTCTAGTTGTTGTTTTTTTGTTATTGTTTTTGTTTTCTTAATTGAGTAGGGATTTAGCCTACATGGAATTTTTGTAGTAGATAGTCTAGGAAAGATTAGTCCGCAAACACAACTTTATTGTAGAAAGAAACACTTCTTAAAATTTCTGTAAAAGTTTGTTCTGCTCTCAAATGTCTTTGAGTATGCAACATGAAATATTGATAAGATTTTTTTGCTACAACTATTTTGTCTGTGGTTTTATTATAAAGGTATTTTTTCTTGGTCCTTGAAGTTGAATGTAGAGTTCTCCAAAAATTTAAATGTATTTCAAGTAAAATAGGAAGAAGCAAGTCTGATTAAGATAAGAGGTGTTGATACTCGGTGAAGGTATAATAAAAATGGTAATTAAAGTGTTTTATTCCACTTGTTCTCTGTTATATGTCTTTCAGCTTGTCAGGAAAAATTATTGCTTCTGGTGTTTTCATTCTAAGAACTGAACAAAATGATGAGGAATTAGATAGCAAAATCCTTATAGGAATGTATTTTTCAGTTACTGTATTGATTTTACCACTGTCTGTTGTGTGATGGAGCAGATGTAAATTTGCAAGCTCTATCTTTTCTAATAATTTACAGAATTAATCACAACAACAGATAGTCTTAAATATATAATACCTTCCTCTCTGTCTATTTAGAGTATTCTATGGAGAGCAAAATCCCTGCTGAACCATCAGAAATATAATTATTTCAATAGTTGCAATATGTGAAACAGTACTTCACATATGATAAGTGCTACAGGTCAAAGTATGATGTAAAAAGATTTTATGCTACTTATGTCCCGATGTACAAGAATCATCAACACTAGAACAACTACCAAATGTAACATAACACATAATATTGGTAGACATCCTTTCTCAGCTATTTAAAACTGTAGGTTACTGTTTACAAAATCTACCTATTGAGAAAATCTACCTATTCATCCATTATTTTGGATGTAATCCAGGAATCTTTCAAAGTTTCAAAAATAAAATAAGAAGGAAGGAAAGAAGGAAAGAATCCACTACCAGCAAAATAGGTGTGTTGAGGAACATGAAGTACAGAGAATGCAAAGCTCAAGTTCAGCAAGGTTCAGACCTCTCAGTGAGTCATGGCTGAATCTCATTGTGTCCAATAGCTGTGCAAATTAAGGTAGCCATGATCACTGATTTTACAGCAGCTCTCAGAGAAATTAAGTTCTCTTTATATACAGAACCATATTAACAATTAACAAAAAAACTCGCTCCTTCTGTGAAAGAAATAGGTTGGCAGAAACAAATTCTTTTTCTCAGTTTGTGGTCAAGCAAGTACCACACAATTATTTGAGCCTTGCATTGTATATTGAAACTGACACTTTCTTTTAACACTCAACACATCTAGTTGTATGAAGACTCTGTTCCACTCTTTGCAAAAGTGTTACTAAGCAAAATTTCTCTCTTGGCGTGTTTTATATTATGAATATTGGTCAAGCTGTGCATTTCAGAAAAAGGTAGCTTTGAAATTAATTAATGTGGACTTAATAATTAAAACAGCAGTATCAGCACCCAGTAATTTCTGCTACATTAGTCAGTTCACAGAGTTTATTTAGTTTATCTGAATTAATTAATTCTCCTCTCAGTGCAGTCATTTATTTTCAAGGTAACTGCTGTTTTGCTGTTTTTTGTTTTGTTTTGTTTTGTTTTGTTTTGCTTTTTTTTAGCCATCCTTGTGAAAAGAATTCAGTATGGAATTAGGGAATTATATTCTGCCTCTCTTTTTATCTTAAAAGCCTCTTAGTGTGCATAGTGGTTGTAATAGGAAAAATGTGACTATTTTCCTAATAGAACGACATTTCCTAAGGTACATTTATTCATTTATGAGAAATACATTGCATCTTGTAAAGCATGAGCTGTTAAAACTGGCACATTAAAAGACTTGTCTGTTTTGCTCAGAGAAAATAAATAAATAAATAAATAAAAATGCCAATCTCTTATTCCAGTAACTCCAAATTTCTAAAGCCAGATCCTGAATTACACCAGGCCTTCACTTCACACTGAAAAGAATGCAATTAGAAGTTTTTTCAGGTTGTGGTGCCATAAGACAGCTAGTAGTATGTAGCATTGGGCACAAACAAAGAGCATTTGGAATCCTTCACAAAAGCCAAACACACTGTTACAAGTCTCCCACAATTACAAACATTACAAGAATAGCCAGTATGCTCAGGAAAAAAAAAAAAAAAAAAAATCTGATATTGTTAGGATAAGTAATAAATTGATATATTTGTTTGTTTGTATTTTGATAAGATATGGAATGTTTCATAGGCCTCAATGGACTAAAGATACAAAGTATGTTAAACTGAAATCTCTATGTAGCTAGTTTTCACTGACATCTCCATAAACAGTTTTTGAAATTTTCAGTTACAGAAAAGTCTGAAGCAGACAACTTGTCATAATAATTTAACAAAAAACATCCCAGTAACCAATCATTTCTGGTTGATCCCAGGGAAAAATAAATAAATAAATGAATAAATAAATAAATAGAAAATTGAAATTAAGCCTTTATTTTCTTTAGAGTTCTTTGAAAAAAAATGTTCTGATCACCTAAACAAATTTTAAAAGGGGCATCCAATTACTCTCTGAATAAAAGACACAGGGAATAAATAAAAAGGCAGCCAACAGAGAAGATCAGTAGTTCATTGCAGACCTAGAAATATATATTTGTTTCTAAATTCTTATTTAAATATCTCTGTACAATTTCAAATTACTTCCAGAATTACTAATTTAATGTAATCTTTCAAAGCAACTGTGAAAATATGACCAAATTTTTGACAGCCAACACTATACTATCTTCACATGTTTATTACAATAATATTTCTGGTAAGTAATGTATTTTTGTTACTGTAATATTTTTCCCATTTATAGGAAAGGGAAAAAAAAATCTTAAATATTTTATATATAACACCCCAGATACAATCTACATTGCAGAACAATAAATACATATATTCCTTCCACATAGTTACTGATATTTTGATGTAAAACTAGTTTTCTTTAAAAAAAAAAAAAAACACCTTCCTACACATTTTATTATTTTCTTTTATTATAAGGAATTCTAATTACATTCCTTTACCTTTACCTGTTTTTTTTTTGTTGTTGTTCTTTTTTGTTCTTTGTTTGTTTCATAAATAGCATCAATAACTGGTAAATTTAACCTGTGAGCTTGTCCTTGATGAAGAACAGAAGTGTTTCCATCTGTAACTGTACGGGGTTTCTATGGCAAAGTTTTGATAGTGGTGGGACCATAAGGTGGCTTCTGTGAGAAGAATCCAGAAGTTGACCCATGTTTGACAAGGTGCCCGCTGTTGGCCAGAGCCAGGACAATAAGCGATGTTTGTGCCTCTGTAAGAGCATATTTAAGAAAGGACGAAAAAACTTCTGGGAAACATCAGCTGGGAGAGACAGAAAGGAGTGAGAAACAGCCTTGCAGGCGCCAAGGTCAGTGAAGAAGGAAGTGGGGAGTTGCTCCAGGACCTGCAGCTAGTTCCCCTGCATCCTGTGGTGAGGCCCATGGTGAAGCAGACTGTCCCCCTGCAGCCCATGGAGTTCCACAGTGGAGCAGGGTTCCATGCTGCAGCCCATGGAGGAGACCACGGTGGAGCAGGTGGACCTGCACTGAAAGAGGCTACGGCCTGTGGAGGACTCCTGCTGGAGCAAATTCCAGGCCAGACCTGTAGCCCGTGGAGAGTAGACCACGCAGGAGCAGGTGACCTGGCAGGAGCTGCTGCCTGCGGGGGACCCAGGTTGGAGCAGTGTACTCCTGATGGATGGGCTTCATGTTACGGGCCCATATCTGGAGCAGTTCTTGAGGAGCTGCTGCCTGTGGGAAGCCCACATAGGATCAGTTCAGGAAGGACTGCATCCCGTGGGAGGGACCCCACATGAAGCAGGGGCAGAGAGTGACCAAGAAGGAGTGGCGGAGACAAAGTTCTATAGACTGATCGCAACCCCCATTTCCCTGTTCCCCTGTGTTGCTCGGGGGCAGGATGTGGAAGAGGGTGGATGGGGGGAAGGTGGTTTTGTTTTTTTTTCCTTTGTTTCTCATTTCTCTAGCTTGTTAGTAATAGGCAATAACTCTTACTGTCTCCCTATGCTGAGTCTGTTTTGCCCGTCATGATAATTGTTGAGTGATCTCCCCATGCATATCTCAACCCTTGATCCCTTTGCATCGTATTTTCTGTCCCTCTTCCTTTGAGGAGGGGGGATGAGAGAGCAGCTTTGGTTGAGCTCGGCTGCCCACCCAAGTAAAACCACCACAGTAAGACAGAAGATTACACATAATTTTGGTTTTCTTTTGGAAAGTAGACAACAGTAAATAGACAACTGTAAATAATTTTGTTTCTACCTTGTTTTCAATCTTTATTGTCATTGCTATTGAATAATATAGATAAATAGCAGAAGATAACTCACATTGTCCAAATAAGTATTTCCTGATGGGAATGATACTGCCCTCTTTGAGCCAGGATCATTTTCAGTAGATGCAAGGTTAATGGTTTTAAAACAATCTTAAGGAGTGAATGTCATTGTTGGTTTTGTGCATTTTAAAATGTTTGTTCTATACTTAAAGACCAGATAGAGCACCCTAATTAATGCTGAATAAGGCTTTTTTGTTGTTGTTGTTGTTGTATTAATCTAAGGATCTATATCAATAACAGATTCACGTAATTGACCTAGTACTGAAGAGAAGAAAAAATATTCTAGTTCCACAGTGCAGCTGGAAAATATGAGTTAGGTCAGTAGGGTTACACAACTTAGAACGGTAATCACTTTGTGTACTATTTTTTCCTCAGGACAAGTTTCTCCACTAAATCCTATCTGCCATGAAGTATCCTATCAATATGGGAGACATGCGGATGTAATTCCCAGGTTAGTCAAAAGGGGTTGAGCTGGTACGCAACATTTCAGAAATGGAAGGGTAAGGGGAAGGCAAAGACATTTATTGTGGAAATGCTTTTACAGCTTCAGCTACAGGAATACTATCACATTGTTATGTAAGAATTAAATACATGCCATCTTTCTGCATTATGCATTATGAAACTCAGAATTCCCAGAGGGGAATTTCAACTAGATCACTATCAGGTGACGGATAATGTTCATTGATGATGTGAGAATTGTTATTCACAGGCACTTTCAGCAGAACTTTTCATCACTCCAGAACTATAAAATCTTCATTTATGTCAGCAGGTCATTGAAGTAGAATTACATTTCATAGGGAAGAGGTGATATATACAATAAAGTGGATGAATACATTCCACTAAAGAGTAATGGAACTTTTACAGTGTCTTTTTTTTTTTTTTTCACATTAAAGTGTTTCTGTAGATTATGAAGGCTAAAGTATTTCCTTTTAAGTCATGAGAAATGGACACATTTGACAATTTCTAGCACAGTTTCACCTCTAAACACATAATTGCTTGTATACTGCAATAGAACCAAAGATTCCTATATGAATGCTGCAATTTCTTATGCTAGGCAATATAGAAATAATGTAAGATGCAACAGTGCAAAAACAAAAATGGTTTCCCTACCATCACTACATATGCAGGCAGAAGAAATGATCAGAGGACTATGGAAAAGAATTCCTTAAAAGATTATTTCATCAACTGAGATGAAATAATTATTTGTACATTGATTTTTACATTATTGCAGTCCAAGTGTAACTGTGGAAGGGGCTCAAGTGAATCTATATCATTGCAATGTTAAAAGAACAACCAGTATTCATCTAGTCAGTTGCAGTGTTTCAGCTGAAGGAAAAAGTACTTATTAATCAGTACCTAAAGGATATTGTTCATTCAGAAAAACAAATATGCTTTTTTCACATATTTTACATTTCTAACTTGTCAGCTTTGCTAATTTGTTTATGAGTAACTTATGTGGAAAATACAGGTGATTTTACTCAGTACGTATTAATTTATTCTATAACTCTTTAGCTACTGCGACTGTTCTATTTAATGCATCTTTCTCCATCAAAGAGAACTGGAACTGAAATTCTATCTGAATGGATTCTATCAGGATTTCCTCCACCTTTTAGTTTAATCTTTATCTGGTCTTATCACTGTAATCCCATTCCCCTAGAAGCATCAATATAAATTTTGGCTTATCTGTATTAGTTGCTTTGATGAGGCCACATCATAGTTTAACAAACATTTCACTCTTTTAATGTGATGCACTTTGAACTGTCATTCGGTGTTTGTTTGTTTATACACATTTCTAAATTTTCAGTTTTAAATTAATTGTTGGGTAGGAGGAGCATCTGTTCTGCCTATATTTGGTTTAGCTATAATTGGGATAATGTTTGCTAACCAAGAAAGGCAGGGTAGATTGCAGCACAGCAATTTTGAGATCATATTAGCCATCAGACTCAGTTATAAACCAGTTTTCAGTGTCATTGATCTTTACATGAAACTTCCATCAGTAAAATCACTGGGGAATACAACTAACCTAAGAAAACATTATATTTGGTCATCCTCTTGTCCCCCTGCTTCATTTATCTGCTTCATTAGACAGTAGAAAGTGACCATGTACTGTATTTGTAGAAGCACGTGCAAAAAAACAACCAAGTTTATCTAGTATTAAGATACAGAACTTAGCATATTGATGGAAGATAAGTTTGTGTTAGCTACAAACGTATTCCAGCCCACATATATCTCGCTGACCCTTTTCTTGCGTGTTTTTTTGTTTTTTTTTTTTATGAGAAAACTTATTTCTAGACAGTGTAGGGTCCTTTAAAGCTATATAAGGATCTAAAGGCAATTTATTGGAAATACATTAATATTTATTTAATTGTCCAGTAATTAAAATATTGGTGCATTTGGAAATTGTTGCGTCTGCTTATTTGCACAGTCTTGCAAAAGCATTGCGCTGTTCACTTAGCTTAAGAAAATATGGAGAAATCAATGACAGTATCCATAAACAAGCAGTAGTAATAAATAAATAAAGAAAAATAGATAATATGTTGGGCAATCATTTATTTAAAAATAAAACAAAACAAGCTAAATCAGAGGAAAATTAGAAATCATCTGGGGAGGGGAGGGGAGGGGAGGGGAGGGGAGGGGAGGGGAGGGGAGGGGAGGGGAGGGGAGGGAAGGGAAGGGAAGGGAAGGGAAGGGAAGGGAAGGGAAGGGAAGGGAAGGGAAGGGAAGGGAAGGGAAGGGAAGGGAAGGGAAGGGAAGGGAAGGGAAGGGAAGGGAAGGGAAGGGAAGGGAAGGGAAGGGAAGGGAAGGGAAGGGAAGGGAAGGGAAGGGAAGGGAAGGGAAGGGAAGGGAAGGGAAGGGAAGGGAAGGGAAGGGAAGGGAAGGGAGGGGAAGGGAGGGGAAGGGAGGGGAAGGGAAGGGAAGGGAAGGGAAGGGAAGGGAAGGGAAGGGAAGGGAAGGGAAGGGAAGGGAAGGGAAGGGAAGGGAAGGGAAGGGAAGGGAAGGGAAGGGAAGGGAAGGGAAGGGAAGGGAAGGGAAGGGAAGGGAAGGGAAGGGAAGGGAAGGGAAGGGAAGGGAAGGGAAGGGAAGGGAAGGGAAGGGAAGGGAAGGGAAGGGAAGGGAAGGGAAGGGAAGGGAAGGGAAGGGAAGGGAAGGGAAGGGAAGGGAAGGGAAGGGAAGGGAAGGGAAGGGAAGGGAGGGGAAGGGAGGGGAAGGGAGGGGAAGGGAAGGGAAGGGAAGGGAAGGGAAGGGAAGGGAAGGGAAGGGAAGGGAAGGGAAGGGAAGGGAAGGGAAGGGAAGGGAAGGGAAGGGAAGGGAAGGGAAGGGAAGGGAAGGGAAGGGAAGGGAAGGGAAGGGAAGGGAAGGGAAGGGAAGGGAAGGGAAGGGAAGGGAAGGGAAGGGAAGGGAAGGGAAGGGAAGGGAAGGGAAGGGAAGGGAAGGGAAGGGAAGGGAAGGGAAGGGAAGGGAAGGGAAGGGAAGGGAAGGGAAGGGAAGGGAAGGGAAGGGAAGGGAAGGGAAGGGAAAGGAAGGGAAGGGAAGGACCCTCCCAGTGCCTCACAGTAAAGATTTTTTTTCCTAATATGCAGTCTGAACCCCCACTATGACAGCTTTCATGGGACCATAGAATCATAAAATCATTAACGTTGGAAAAGACCTCTAAGATCATCTGGTTCAACCATCCCCCTACCACCAATATTACCCACTAAACCATGTCCCTAAGCACCATGTCCAACCTTTCACAGAATCACAGAATCATGCAGGTTGGAAGAGAGTTCCAACATCACCTAGTCCTCCAACATCATCACCTAGACCTCCAACATCACCTAGTCCTCCACCCACCTATGACCGAACACTAACAAGTCTTCCACTAAACCATATCACTAAGCTCTACATGTAAACGTATTTTAAAGACCTCCAGGGATGGTGACTCAACCACTTCCCTCGGCAGCCCATTCCAATGCCTAACAACCCTTTCAGTAAAGAAGTTTTTCCTAATGTCCAACCTAAACCTCCCCTTGTGCAACTTTAGCCCTTTCCCCCTTGTCCTATCACCAGGCACGTGGGAAAGTAGACCAGTACCCACCTCGCTACAGCCTCCTTTAAGGTACCTGTAGAGAGTGATAAGGTCACCCCTGAGCCTCCTTTTCTCCAGGGTAAACAACCCCAGCTCCCTCAGCTGCTCCTCATAAGACTTGTTCTCCAGACCCCTCACCAGCTTCGTTGGCCTGCTTTGGACATGGTCCACCCACTAAACCATGTCCCCAAGCACCATGTTCAGCCTTTCCTTAAACACCTCCCAGGAAGTTGACTCCACCACTTCCTTGGGCAACCTGTTCCAATGCCTAACTATTCTTCTCTGAGATCAACATGAACAATAGTTCCCAGGTACTCCTTCTTGTCCTTCTTTAAGACAGGAGTGGCATTTGCTTTCACACAGTCTTTGGGCACTTCTCCCAGCTGTCATGATCAATGAAAGGTTATACAGAGTGACCTTGCAATCACATCTACCAGTTACCTCAGCACTCATGGGTGCATCCCATGAAGGCCCATAGACTTGCAAATGTCCAATTTGCTCAAGTATTCTCTGACTTGATCTTCTTCCACGAAAGCTACATCTTCCTTGTTCCAGCCTTTTGCTCTGGTCTGTGGGACCTGGGAGTCCTGAAAGCCAGTCTTGCTAGTAAAGAGTGAGGCAAAGAAGGCATTTAGTACCTTGGCCTATGCAACCAGTCTCCTATTTCCTTCAGGAGAGGGCCCATATTTTCTCTAGTCTTCCTTTTGTAACTTATATACTTCTAGAAGCACTTATTGTTTTCTTTGCTATCCCTGGTCAAATTCAAATCCATCTGGGCTTTAAAGTCAGGGTAGTTGAATTCCCCTGGCAGAATCAGTGCCTGCCTGTGTGACATTTCATGTAGCTGAAGAAAGAACTGTTCATCAGCTTCCTAGTTTGGGGCTTCACTTGATCAACTGGACTTAACACTAGCTGTTTGAAATGTCTAAATATGAACGAGGTGTCTGATTTCTCATTATGAAATGTTCCTTATCTATTATAATTCCACAAACTATTGCACAACACATGCCACAATGACTTTTTAATTAAGAATAATTAATTTTGTCTGATTAGATGATTGATGCCAACAAGTACAAAGTAAGGTGTTGAAAATAAGTAATGGGACCATATGTCATGCAAGTAGACTAGGAAGAAATGAAGCACTAGTTACATCAGCACTGACAAAAGAAATATTTAACATCAGAAAAGGTCAAAGCTAGAAATTCATATCCCCATTGCCTTTTGTCCTGGTTTTGGCTAGGATAGAGTTAATTTTCCTCCTAGAACCTGGAATGGTGCTGTGTTTTGGATTTAAGATGAGAATAATGTTGATAATGTGCTGATTTTTTTTTTTTTTAATTGTTGCAGAGCAGTGCTTACACTAAGCCAAGGACTTTTCAGCTTCTCACACCACCTTGCCAGTGAGGAGGCTGGGGGTGCAGCAGGAGTTGGGAGGGGACAGAACCAGGACAGCTAACCCAAACCGGCCAAAGGTATATTCCATACCATATGGCGTCATGCGGAACAATTAATATGGGGTGGCTGGCTGGGGTGGAGGCGACTGCTGCTTGGGGATGGGCATTGATCAGTGGGTGGTGAGCAATTGTGTTGTGCATCATAAAGCAAATAAAGGGGATGTTGTTGTGGGAGTCTACTATAGACCACCCAGCCATGACGATGACACTGACGAACTATTCTTTAAAGAACCAAGAGTTACTTCAAGATCAGCTGCCCTTGTCCTTATGGGTGACTTCAACCTGTCAGATGTCAAATGGGAATATCACACAGCTGAGACAAGCAAGTTCAGGAGATTCTTGAAGCACCTTGTTGATAACTTCTTGGTACAGATACTAAGAGAGCCAAGTAGGAAAGGTGCCCTCCTGGGACTGTTGCTTGTAAACAGGGAGGGTCTTGTGGGTGAAGTTGCGATAGGTGGCCTCCTTGGCCATAGTGACCATGAGGTAGTCAAATTCAAAATCTTTGGTGATGGGAGGAAAACTGCCACCAAAACTTCAACCCTGGATTTGGGGAGAGCAGACTTCATACAGCTCAGAGAACGAGTTAGTAAGGTCCCCTGGGAAACTGCTTTTAAAGACATTCCATTTTAAAGATATTTAAAGACAGTCCATCAGTGCTGGTCGGTTTTTTAGCACCACCTCTGAAGAGCAGAGGAACAAGGGCAGAAGGCTAGCTTGGCTGAGCAGGAATCTTCTTCAAGAACTTAGGCAGAAAAAGAAAGTGTTTGGCTGCTGGAAGCAAGGTCAGGCAACATGGGAGGACTACAGGTATGCAGCTCGCCTTTGTAGAGAGAGAATCTGGGATGCAAAAGCCCAATTACAGTTGAAGCTGTCCAGCAGTGTGGGGAACACTAGAAAAGTCTTTTTTTAAAGTATGTTTACAGGAAAAGAGGGACCAGAGCAAACATTGGTTTGATACTTGATGAGAATGGTCCTGGTTTTGGCTAGGATAGAGTTAATTGTGTTGTGCATCACTTGTTTTGCACACATTAGTTATATTATTATTATTATTATTATTATTATTATTATTATTATTATTATTTCTCTTCCTTTTCTGTCCTATTAAACTGTCTTCATCTCAACCCACAAGTTTTTGTTTTGTTTTTTTTTTTTCTGATTCTCTCCCCCATCCGACTTGGGGGGCAGGTGGGAGGGTTAGTGAATGGCTGTGCATTGCCAGCTGAGTTAAACCACAACAGGTATTTATAAGTGTATGTTATTTTAAATGACAACTGGACTTTATGTGAAAGCTTATCTTCCAGTAGCTGGACTTCATGTGTAAGTCTTCAATGTAATAAACTCCTCAGACTTTAAATCGTAAAAAGATCAATTGAATTCCTAGGTTTCATTCCTAAACTGTCTTCATGTTTGAGGGTTACTGAGATTTTATACACTTTGTTATGTTATAATGTTTTACAGAGATGACAATACCTGAAAAATGTAGAGCTTAGTGAGAAGTAGAGCTTACTGATATGGTTTAGTGGAGGACTTGTTAATGGTAGGTCAGAGGTTGGACTAGATGATCTTGGAGGTCTCTTCCAACCTAGATGATTCTGTGATTCTGTGAAAAAGTGGTATTTTTTTTTCTTTCTAGATAAAATTCTTATCGTA
Source organism: Cygnus atratus (assembly GCF_013377495.2). NCBI lineage: Eukaryota > Metazoa > Chordata > Aves > Anseriformes > Anatidae > Cygnus > Cygnus atratus. Next base: position 170,022,161 of record NC_066362.1, on the reverse strand, counting down.
CTCTTTTAATTATAATAATAATAATAATAATAATAATAATAATGGATTTGTATTTGAAATACAAAGCTATTTCATTTTTATTTCTAGCCAAGGAAATAAAACTCTAGTTTACTCCTAGTCAACTCCTAGCAACTGTAATAAAGCACCAAGAATAAGAAAGCAATAAGACTGATGAGCATGGATTCTGAAAATCCCCAAATTAGAATGAATGCATAGGAGGGAGAAATACTGGATTTCTTCCACTGGTGTCCTGGTTTCAGTTAGGACAGAGTTAATTTTCCTCCTAGTAGCTGGCAGGGTGCTATGTTTTGGATTAGAATGAGAAGAGCGCTGATAACATGCTGATGCTTTAATTGTTGTAGAGCAGTGCTTACACCAAGCCAAGGACTTTTCAGCTTCTCGCTCTGTCCTGCTAGCGAGCAGGCTAGGGATGCAGCAGGAGCTGGGAGGGGACAGACCCAGGACAGCTGACCCAAACTGGCCAAAGGGGTATTCCATACCATCTGACGTCATGCTGAACAATATATACGGGTGGCTAGCCGGGGTGGGGGGGGCCGGCTGCTCGGGGATAGGCTGGGCATCGGTCAACGGGTGGTGAGCAATTGCATTGTGCATCACTTATTTCGTACACATTATTACTATTAATACTATTATTATTATCATTATTATTATTGTTATTATTTTTCCTGTCTTAATAAATCGTCTTTATCTCAACTCACAGACTTCACTTTCCCATTTCTTTCCCCCATCCCGGAGAGGGAGGGGGGAGGGTGAGCGAACAGCTGTGTGGTGTTTGGCTGCCAGCCAGGCTAAACCACAACAACTGGGTAGGGAAGGTGAGTGAACAGCTGTGTGGTGCTGAGCTGCTGGCCAGGTTAAACCACAACACCTTTAAAGAATGTATACAGCTAAGTAAGACGTATTCACAATTTTCTGTTGATAGACCAGCCTGAGACTGCCTAAAATGTTGTCTGTAATGTAGACGTGATATTTATGCCTTATAGGGAAGATCCCACAAACGACTGGTCAAACTTTGACTGGTAGCTTTAGATACTTGAAAATATGTGGCAACTGATTAGCTAATATTACTGATCTCAGGGTAGACAGGACTGTAATTAGGACTATGATAAAGGGAATCATGCACATAAACTGTTTGGGCTGGATTGTCCCACAGTCCCACAAGGCTTAAATCTGAGTACTAGAATGAACCAAAATACAATAGATATAACAGGTTTCCATTCAAAAGGCATTTCAAACAGCCACTTGACTCTGCCATTCTAGTCTAGCTTTCTACCCAGAGGGGGGTGTTCTTTTGGAACCAACTGTTGACCAGTAGAAAAGGTATAAAAGGTATAGAAAATAAAAGTAAAGTTGCTTGTTCTTTGAGTCATCTTGTGTTTGGGGATAAAGAACATTATGTCTCTTTTATAAACACCAAAGATTGCATCAGGAACTCCTGATTCAATTTCATCAGTTTCTTCTACTGAAAACAAGATACTGAGGCCTGAACTTTGACTTGGTAAAAAAGGTTTATATTGTAGACAGCCTCCAAAACATTAAACAAACAAAAAACCTACCATAATTAATAACACGAGAGCAATGAATAGTTAAAGTTTAAATGCTCTGCCATGAAAGCAGAAAGGTAGCTTATTAATTTGGACTCCACTTCAAATGAAGTTAGTGCTGTGACATATTTACTGTATTTGTATAATTTAGATACAAAAACTCCTGTTAACTAGAATTCTCACATGCAAGTGAAAAATCTCAAAAAGATCATATTGTCTTTCTCACTGAGCCCATCGACAGCAAAATTATTCTGCCCAAGGCACAGGAAACAAATACTGTTAAGTACAACACTATTTCTGTTATGATTTCTCTACTGTCCTCAAGGACTGTCATGTTTCTGATACCAATTTCTTTATATGTTGTCTTTTTGTTACAAGTCTTTCTGCCCTTGTATACGCTCAGTCTGTTCATCTGCGTTCACAGCTATGAACTTTAAGACTGGAGGGACAACCAAGGACAACAGTTCTTTCTGAAGCATTAGTGTTGTACTAAGAATAAGGATAAACTACCTCATTTCATAGGAACCCTGAGCCTGCTCGCACAATAGTATTAGACAATGTAAATAAATGTATTACTGTTTTGACTTATTCTTGGTAACATTCAAAATATCTGAAGTATCTACTAATAAGCTCTCTTATATTTATGTATACTCTCATCTTGTTCTTATTGTGCTTTATACAAAATCCTATTATTCAAGCTTCACTAAAGAATAGGGAATGTTTCACCCTTGATAAATATAACCCTAATAAAAATATAGAGCTATACCGTTATTACTACCTAACATTTATAGAAAACTGTAGGCATGTGCTATGCTTTCCAAAGGAAGAAACCTTCTGAGCTGCTAAATTTCAGTAAGTTAAATAAAAGACAATGTAAACTATTGCAATGTAGGGCATAGGACAACTCTCATCGATGTTGAAGAGTGTTAATTTTCACAAAACAGGGAGAAATAGCTTATAATATGAATCTTAAGGGAATTCTTTGAAAAGAAAATATAGATGAAGACATGGTTCATTCTAGTTGTATAGATGCAATGTATGCAGTTGTTGATTCATACCTCCTTGTTGACCTGAATTGATCTCATCAAATTTTAGATAACAAAAATCACCCATTCTAGTTTATAAAATATAGACATGTTCAGAAGCTGAATCGGATCTCAAAGAATTCCAGAAAAAAAGAAAGAAAGAAAAAAAAAAGTGTTTTAATGTAGATGGGAAGCCCTGGCTAATCATAAAGATATTTTTTGAATATGTTTTCTATTTTCTTCCAATGCTTATATGCCTTCACATATATGGATATGCACATATTATACTCTGGTCAGTATTGCAAAATAAACTATTAACTTGGTCTGTATTGCTACCAAAAAGATGACTGTGGAGTAATCTAGTTAAACAAAGTGGTTGAATGACCAGGAATCTAGTACTAAATTTTGGTTTTGAAATTTGGTTATGTTCTCCTGCCAATATAAATCTCCTGTAGAAAAGCCCACATCTAAGCAATGTGGATACAAGTTTGTCCATACCTCTTCTCCTCAAGTCCAAGAATTTATCCCTGTTTTGTTGTTGTTGTTGTTGTTTGTTTGTTTGTTTTGTTTTTATGTAGCAATACAAGCAAAACTAAATAACTTAGCCAAAATGCCTTCAAAAACGTGAAGCAAAGCAAAATGCTGTATTAACTATCTTTCTTCAGGTACATACTGATGACCCACTTCGATCATGATGCCTGGAGGAAAAATAATCACTGATACTCGAAAAGTAAATGAAGATTATCAGCCTTATTAATACCTCTATTATTAATATCTCTATTTCACATATATCTTCAAGAAGTAAGATCTCAAGCTTGCAGCTTGTGTGTAATTGAAATAGGCTATACTTTCCTATTAACATTGTGTTAGTCTTCCTTCCTCTTCTCATTTAAATTTTCTCTTTTCTTAAGTTAAACTGCAAGCTCATGTGGAAAATGAAGTCTGATAGTACTTTTTCAACAGCACTGAGTTTATCTCTGACATAATGTAACCAGAGCCCTCCAGCCATTTCACTTCACACATTGCACCACAATTACTAAATAAACAAAGGTTATTAATTCATCCTGCATTTCTCCTTCACAACTTTATTTCTATTTGTAAATAAGTTAATCCAAAGAAAATATTGATAAAATATTCAACTTATTATTGGTAGTAAAGTGGAAATTTATCCTCAGTCTTAGCTGTTTTCTACCTGAGCTATTTGACTAATACTCTGTTATAGCTTATGTAAACCAGGACAACACATTGGCAACTGTGATAAAATTAAGTTTACAGAATTTCTGGATATCTTGGATGTTCAACATAAATTGCATGATTCTACATTTGCTAACCAATAAAAAGTGTTTTTTTTTTTTTTTTTTTTTTTAAGGAATTAGAAACACTAAGCCCATTATTGTGTACATATGACTAATACTTAAAGCCAACTGTATTATATTAGATATTATAGTTAATAGGGCTGCTGAAAGTACTTTGTCAGACTCTCATAAGGGTCTTTATAGACATAATCAATACCATGTAAGAAGACTAGTTCTGTACTTTATTATATATGATTTTAATATACTAAAGAGCTAAAAAATAAGAAATGGTTACTGAGAGAATTTCAAAAGATTTATACATTTCTGGTGAGTACCAAGATGTTTTACCGAACAGTTAGCTTTGCTGCCAGAGAATGCATTATTTTGCCACTTTTCACAAAAGTTAATTGGTTAGAGGTTTTATATATTCCTTTCCTCTAGCTTTCTCTCACAAACAAGCACACACTATAGAGTCCCACATAAATTCTTTGCAGGCATAGAAAATAATAATCATAATAAAACTAATGAGTGAACAAGCAAAATATAAAAAAAAAAAAAAGTGAAAAAAAAAATTTGGATTTTATCCCAGGTATGTTTTTGTATAAGGTAACCATTAGTGAGAGAGAACATCTTAATATCTTGTATGGTATTTTAATGTTTTCTTGAAAAGCTTTTTTCAGTACTTGGTATCAGGAACACATCCTGAATCATCAGAGTCAAATTATTTTAGGTGATACAGCCATCAAACATATTAATTAAAATTCATAATCATTAGTATAGAATTATATACGTCAGTCTAAGGAAAATACATCAATTAAAAACACATCTTCAAAGGGCTTCAGCATTATCCCTTTTATGGACTCATTCTCTCTTTGTAATAATACTTGCATTTTTCCTCAGAAAGTCTTGCATTAGTTCATACTTTATTTTCAAATAAAATATTTTTTTTATCTGCTATAATCAGAACTTTTATAAACAGAACTTTTTTTCCTTATCAGAATGAAAAAAGGTGTCGGTACACACACATGTATACGTAGAACGATGCAGAATTTACATATGCTCCATGCTATGAAACAGCTCCACTGTAGAAGACCCACAGTCACATCAATCAAGCATAGACATATTAGAACATTAAAAATAAAAATAATAATAATAATTAAAAAAACCTCTGCATACATCCATAAGACAGAATTTTCAGATATTTTTAGAATGTAATTCATATAATAGGCTGAGTACCATGTTGCATCTGAAGTTATACCCACCTATATTTATTTCACCACTGGATAGCTGGAGTTAGGCAGATTTAATTGTCCTGAAACTCTGTAAACTGGCATGAAAGGTTGCTCTTTGATAAACTGGAGGTTCCATCCTTTTTAAAGAATTCACATAATAATTCCAGTTAAGTTCAGCCTTCTTTTTCTAACAGAGCAGTGGTGGAATTTTTCTGTTCTAGCCACAATTTCTAAAAGTTAAGGTCTTGATTCAGCTGTCCACTTGTAGTGCAAATAAAAATGTAGGTGGGTATCCTGTCTGTATTAGAGTTGATACTCAAGAACACAGGTCTTCCATAGATTCCAAGATATATTTGTAAGCCACATCTGAAAGTCTTGGTGTCCATGCCCATGATAGGGGTTTGGAACAAGGTGCTCTTTAAGGTCCCTTCAAACGCAAACCACTCTCTTATTTTATGGTTCTGTGATATCCTAGAGTATTTGAAATAGCAATAAAAACTTGTGTGTGTCTAACTGCATCAAACTGTGACTGTGTGTTTCTAACAAGATCTAGCTAAGTAAGTCTGAGAAAATTACCTCCAAGTTCATTTAATTTCAGCTTAAGATTCGTGTCTCAGACTATTCAGATAAATATGCCTGGAGGAGTTTGTATCTACATTGATTGATTGTAAGGATAGTCTAAAGGCCTACAAATAGCCATCTTTGGTCCACCAAGGTGTTCTAGGGTATCCAAATCTCCAAAATGAGTTGGCAGAAGAAGACTTGTGAGAATCTGTCAGACATGCCTGGCAGTCAGGCAGCTGTAGGGCATTACAAATGACACTTTGTGAATATGTTTAAGCACTGAACTGTGTGAAAGTCACATTTTCCTTCTGGCATTTGGAACTCTTTTTAAGAATTCAAACTTTCCTGAATGCTCAGAAGCAATGGCAATTGATACTATTATTTGAATATGAAATTTTGCCTGTTTACATTACTTTCAAATGCTAGCTAATATTTTAGTTTAAGATACCAACTTTATAAATTTATGTGTAGAAATCAAAGGTAGTTTTGAAGTGCATGTTACTGTGACTGTAAGATTACATAATTACTATTAGAATTAAATGTAACTGAAAAAAAAAATAATCAAGATATGTAATAACCCTCCTCTATTTATTGCAAACTTATGTCATAGTTATATTTTCAGAATTAAATTGCACTGATGAAGGGTAGATGAAAGTTTTACATGGTCTAGCTGCCTGTGGTACTAAAGAAGTATCTTTAAAGCTTTTTATTCGTATGTTAACCTCGCTCAGAAATAAATAAATACACAGAACTCAAGCCAGAAGCCTAAATAGAAGCTTCAAGTGTCATCTGAGATCTTCTCAGATACCCAAGGTGTAAGAAGTTGGCAGATATGATACATAATCCACGGGAGACTTGTTGAGAAGCAGCTACAAACAATGGGGATACTGTTGGCCATTCCAAATGGTAGCATGTTTGGGCAAAGGAAATGAAACCTCTTTCTCCCCTACTTGCTCCATTTGTGTAAACTTCTTCAGAACACATTATTGCCTTCATACCTGTCTTTGAAGTCCATAGAATGATGTTGATATTACATTTAATCATATTAACATATGTATTTATAGTTCTGACCAGTTTTACTGATTTGTATTTCAGCAAACACTATGTAGTAGGAAGAAAAAAAAAAGAAAAAAAAAAAAGAAGAAGAGGAGAAGGAGGAGGAGAAGGAGAAGGAGAAGGAGAAGGAGAAGGAGAAGGAGAAGGAGAAGGAGAAGGAGAAGGAGAAGGAGAAGGAGAAGGAGAAGGAGAAGGAGAAGGAGAAGGAGGAGGAGGAGGAGGAGGAGAAGGAGAAAGAAGGAGAAGAAAAGAAGAAAGAAAGAAACACATTCAAGAAGTCCGTACTTTTAATGTAGAAGACCTGTAATCTATGGGTCTGTCACTGCAACAGATTTCCTAAATGACCAGAGATAAACTGTTTGGTAACTGTTTGCCTCTTGCAATGCCAACCTGTAAAATAAGGAAAAGCAGGCCACAATATTTCAAAAGAATATTACTAGTACAATCTCATTATTATTTTCAGAGTGCACAATTCTGTGATAATGAGGTTCAGTAGAAAAATCTGAAAATGGCTATATTAATCAGTTAATTATACCATCACTGAATTTTATATTTGAATAAACTTGTTTTATTAAACCTACTTTAATGTGATGTTTTCCTGAAAATATTAAGCAAGAAGCTTCTGACATGCCTAAATTTGATGAAAACAATTTTGTGACATCATTATGGAACTATTTCATATCAGAAAGAGATTGTATGACATTACAAGTATTTCTTCTACAATGTGTATGTGGAAGAAAAGTGAAGAGAAAAACAATATCATACTCAAGAGAGTTGTTTATATTTTTCTTCATTTGATGAAACGGAGGATGAAATATAACTTTCAACTGAACCATAGAATTTATGCTTTAGTTATGTTTAGACAGAATTTGATATTTCATGTGTTTATGTCAAGTACTCTTTTATTCCTGTTCTTCCATTGTACTGTAAGAATGTTGTGAACATCACTTTTTATCTGGATTCAAAGAAAAGGAGACTTTGTGAATACTTACATCACAAAAGAACTATGGAATACACTGGGCTTCAAACCCAGAACAATAGTATTTGAACTGTTATGGGTAAAGATGAACAGGGAAGCTTTTGAACTGTCAGAACTCAGGAGATCACCACAGGTTGGGGCTGTGGGAACTAAATGATGAATTTTTATCAGAAATATTAAAACAGCCTCTAGTAAACAAGAATTCTGTTTCATATACAATGTCAATAGGTTGAAATTTATTTTTATTTTCCACAATTACAAAAGTGAAATTTATAAAAAGTAAGCAATCCTTTCAAAGACGTTGAGGCATGTACGATACTTGCTTGGCTTTAGGAAAGGCTAAACTCAGTTCTTGTTTTAAATAATTTAGTCTGGACATTCTTGAAATGATTAACCGAACCACTAAACCACTGGCTATCCTTTGGAGTCCTTCTATAATTAATAATGCCTAGGAAGTTTTATCATAACTAGTATTTTCCATGAGACGTTTTAACCTCCATGAAGAACCATATCTTGGGAAAAAAATAATAATAATAATAATTAAAAAAAAAAGTGAAAAATAATTTTAACAAGCTAAAGTGGAAGTGGGTTAGAAGAAAGGTGAAAGATATCTTAGGCAAAAATTATTAGCAAGCAAAAAGAAATGAGTAAATAAAGCATTAAAAAAAAAAAGTGATATTTCTGTGCATTTTGGTATAATTCAGCAATAGAGCTATATTAATTCCTACTACAAACCCGCAGAAGAATGAGGCCAACTGTGGCCAGGCTGAGAATTTTCACAGTTCTCCATGAATACGCTAAAGACGTTAATGACCTCTGCCAGAGAACAGATAAGGTGTTTACTGAGAGAGCTTCCTTACTTTAAGGACTGTGTTAGGATCCTACAGATATTGGATCCTTCGTAGAGCTTATATGCTATTTATTGCAAGTGAAGAGCTGGCTGCTGCTGAACACGGAGAACATACCAACCTGTTGAGAAAATTTAATACAGGAAAATCAGATACTTTTGCTGGACATCAAAGGTCTTTTCTAAGCTCTGAGCTTTCCCGTCTTTGTATATACAATGAATATAGAACAGAAAAATGAGAGAGCCAAAACTGACTATCAAAAGAAATTTGTATTATATCATTCTCACTCTCTATGTACAGAACTTGACTATGCTAAAAGAGTGACAAAGATCATACAGACATGAACACACATATGGGCTTAGTTTATTATCATTATATTTTCAATATTCACTTTTCTATTCCTTGCTCCTTTTACTGTTGAATTTGTTTTACTTATGTTATATTGGTATTAGTCTGAAAGCAAAAACATATTTACGACTGTGACATGCATGCATTTAAATACACATATTTATACTTTGGGGAGCTACCGATTTTCTCCAATTTCTTGATGAAGACTAGACTTGGCAGTATCTGTTAAGTGTTAAAGGAATGCAGACTTCTCATTGCTGAAGCAGTCTCCTTTGTCTTTAGACTCAACCAGTCCTTTTATCTGACAGCTGAGAGAGCAAACTGCATTAAACACAGCATAACCAACTGGTCAAAAGAGGTGAAAATCGCACTATAACTAGTGATATTGCAGCCTCACCTTGAATATTGTTTGCAGTTCTGGGCTCCACAAAATAAAAAGGATATAAAGATGCAACCAGAAGAGGGCAACAAAGGTGGTAAAAGGGCAGGAAGGCATGTCCTATGAGGAGAAGCTGAGGATACTTGATTTGTCTAGTTTAGAGAAAAGGAGGCTACAAGGCTTATTTTCTCTTGTTGCTCTCTGCAACTTCCTGAGGAGGAGAAATGGTGTCAATCTATTTTACCTGGCAACCAATGATAGGACAAATGAGAATGGCACAAAACAGCACCAGTGGAGGCTTGGACAGGATATTAGGAAAAATTTCTTTACTGTGAGGGTGATCAAACACTGGAAGAGGCTTCCTAGAGATGTGGTTGATGCCCCATTCCTGTCAGTGTTCAAGAGACATTTGGACAATGTCTTCATTTGTATGCTTTAATTTTTGGTTAGCCCTGAAGTAGCAGGGCAGCTGGACTTTATTTTTAAAGGTCTCTTCCAACTGAACTATTCTATATTCTATATTCTAACATTAAATAGATCACATGAAACAGCACTAGTGATAACTGCACAGGATTTCTGGCCTATTACAAAGCATCTCTAAATTGGATAGATGTAGAAAACTGATTCTGTAAATACCAAAAGCTAGAGATAAAAATTGTCATATGTAAACATCATTAAGAAATACCTTTGGTTTTATCAGATTATATGAAAGGTACAATTTAAATAATATTTTTATTAATTATTAGAACATTTCATGAGAATTTTTTTATGCATAAATACACCAAATGAACTTGTAAGATTCAGTTGTAAATAAACAAAAAGAAAAGGAAGAGTAATCTGAGATTGTTTTAGACGTAGTGAAGGTATTATTAATGAAATAACATTTTAAAATATTAAAACATTTCAATAAAAGTTTAATGACTTTAAATGACATTTTTGATCTGGAAATTAGTAGCATCTGCATCACTGATAATAACAGTGCTTGAAAAGTCTGAACATATTTTTTCAAGTTTACAAAATCCTCAGTATGCCAAAGATCTCACAATTGTACCTGCAGTCAAAAATGGAGAGAAGATGAGGAATCTTTATCGATTCTTGAATGTTACTCTATAGTATCAACAGAGCTAAAACAATAGAAGAAACCTAATCAAAATGGCTAACAGAGGTAGAAATGCATATTTCTGATTGCCCCAGATAGAGAGTATATACTTCTAAGCACAACAGTATGAAAATCCACTGCCAGCAAACTCATAAGAAAACATTTATGTTTTCCATTGCATTACCTACAGTAACAAACCAAGAAATCAGTCAGGTGAACTGTTGTACCAAATGCTAAAGGGTTATAGCTTCACACTACGTTTTCATTCTTTTTTTGTCGTTTTTTTTTCTTTTTTTTTTTTTTCATTAATAATATGCATCAGGTAACAACTGAGAATAATAAACTGATGATAAGACTGATAACTAACTATGTGCTTATTCTGTGCTGCTCTGCCAACCTTGATGCTTTTATCAGAGGAAACTTGAACTACGCTCCTGGTTTTGTTTTTCTATAAAACCTAATCATCTGTCTTTGAACTGCTTACTAAAGCAGAGCTTTCTCTTTTTCAACTATGTATGCAAAAGAGGGAAGAAATTGAAATTCTGGAACCTTTGAAATCAACAGGATAAAGGTTCTAGCCTTCCAGGTCCTCTATAATGAGCATCAAGGGGAAATAAATTAAAATTGTGGGTTATATAACATTTGCTCCTATGCTTCAACGACAGTAAAGGAAGTACTAAGTAGACTTCTGTTATATGCAAGGAAAAAACGTAGGATCACAGAAAGTATCTGAGGAAGTGTGAAGTAGTGTGAATAGTAAGAGTTTTAAAGTAAACAAAATTAGGCCTAATTTTACTAGTTCTTGTAATACTGTTCAGTACTGTTCTTGTATCCAGAAATGAAATGAAATTAAATTAAATGCCGTTTTGCAAAAAGTTAGCCAGTCCTTCAAGTCCCTGAAGTTAAATTTGCATTTACATGTAAAATCAGGAAAAAAATAATAAAAATACTAAAATGAGTATTCAATAATATGCCAAGCTATACATGTCAAGTAGAAACTTTCTGTGAGGTTTTGTCAAGCAGCAGTTCTGAAGAGCTATTTTATTATTGAAATAATGGACAACTAACTTGGATAAAGTTGCATCATTTTTTTTTTTTTTAACAATTTTCAAAATAACTCATATGCTAAGAAACAGATTTACTTAAACATTCTAAAAAAATGTAGTCCATACTCAAGATCTCAAACAGTGATAAAATGTTGTTTTTAACTGTGTAATTTGGGGGACTATTTGATATACTTCAAACATAAGAACTACATTTCTGCACTAAAACTGTACTTCACCATGAAGCAACGGTCAATGCCTTTCTTCTCTCTTTCCTTCTTTTGTTGCATTGGTAGAAATGGGCAGAGGGAAAGGGCAGAGAGATCAGAAAAGAGATATCTAGATTACCTAAATAATTGGTTTATATTTTTAAATCATTACATTATTATATCTAGATTTCACATAATATCTTTCATAGAACCAAGTATCCTCCTTTCTGAACAAATCCAGGTAAGAAAATCAGAACATCCATCCTGCATCTGTAAACTGCAGTCTAACTATTTTTTTTTCTTCTGATAGTATCCTGTAAAGGTTGTTTAGAGAAAAAGAAATAGGTAATGTACAGAATTCTGTTGTCTTTGAATGTTCCTCTAGGATTTCTGTTTAGACAGAAAAAAGAAATATTTTAGTCTTTTTATTTTGATTCCTGCTATAGCTATCTTTAAAATATTTCATTTGCTTCTCTTTCTGAACACCCTCCATTTTCTTTTCTTTTTCAATTACATGCCAAAAGTATATGAGTAGTAAATTGAACCAACAGTCACATATTTTTATTCGGAGTTAAGTTCTTTCTAATCACACTCCCTATTGCACAAGCCTTCTGCCTTTCTTTTTACTATTTAAAACTTAAAAAAAAACTTTTAACTTTCTAATAACTTTAACTTTTTGTTTTTAGTTTCTTATCTATAATAACTTTAACTTTTAATAACTTTATTTTTGCAGTCATCTATGAGCATTATAATTAACAGAGAAAAATGAAGATGGTACACATGACAGGGAGTGAAGCATAAGCAGGAATTTTGCCATACTTGATGTTCAGCTCAATTATATAGAGAATGTGTTACTTAGTTAGTAATACTGAATAATGATAAACTTGTTTTATTTAATAGCATTTATTTCCTATATTTTTCAAATGTACAAAAATAGATTGGGGGGAGGGGGAAGGAGGTGGGAAAAAAAAAGTCATTACTGTATTGCTGTAGGGCTGTCTTAGGCTAGATATGCTGCTTTAAGACTGACAAAGATATTCACAACTACAGTGACCAAAATGGAAATACATCCATTAATGTTCCCCTTCTGGTCTTAAATAATAAAGTAGTAGTGTATCTTGTGACTCAGGAGAGGTGTTATGCAAAAATAATTGATTATTACCTCTGGAGAGGAAGCCTCTGAGATACAACAGCTGTTATCTTCAATGACACATCTTAATATGAGAAAGTAAAACATATGCATGAGAATATTTGCAGAATTACTTGAAAAAGAACTTTCAAAATTTTCCAGGAAGCTTCTCCAAAGTCTTTACAGAAAGTTTCCATAACATGAAAAATAAATGAATAAACAAATAAAATAAAATAAAATAAAAAATAAATAAAATAAAATAAAACAAAATAAAACAAAATAAAATAAAACAAAATAAAATAAAATAAAATCCAATTGGCATATTTTGTATATTATCTATGTTACTCACTTCATGTATAAAGCAGGGGTGTTTGATGTTTAAATCTAGAGAGCCTGATCTTTTAAAGGAACCATTAGCACTGTGCTTGTACTCTGAATAACATGGATTAATTTAGTTGCTGGAAAGTTATTTTTGATGTTTGTAATCTGCACTGTATGTTTCAATTAGCAAGACTGTATGACAAATACATACTGTAATGTTACTCCTGTACTGCTGTATAAAATAGAAATATGCTAGCATCCCCTTCTTTAGTATGTTGAAGAAACCATGACGAATTTAAAGGCTTATGAAAACTAAGGAGTTTAGTTAGTTTTAAAAGTCAGACAAGGCTCCTGTTTGGAACAAATTACAGAAGAATACAGGTCATTGAATGAACAAAAAGTGTGTTCCTCTGTGCTATCAACCCATTTAGAGGAATATCTTGGCACAAGGAAGCCATGAAAGTGGAAACAATTTCCACAACTTTTTGAAGATTTGTTTACAAAATATTTCACTTCATGTTCACAAAATCTCATGTGAAAATTATATTTTAAAAAAACAAGAGAGATTTAGAAGAAAAGTGCCATAACTCACTTCTCAGTGTTCTTTCTTGTTTCTTAGCTCTTGAAGAATTTGCTGGACATTTGGACTCACATCCTTTTTTCATAAATGGAGAAGTAATTTAAATTAGAGCCTTAGCCATACTGTTATCCAGAGAGAAAGAAGAAAAAATCTGTCAGAAATGAGAGCCAAAAGAAGATTGAAACACCTGCAGAGATTTATTATAGTTTTTCAATGACAATAGAAATAGCTTAGGGTGACTGCAGTCCTCAAATAGGTACTAAGAGAGTCTGAAAACACTTTGAATCAGGTATGTGAAGCCAGAATAAACATTGTGGGGAAAAGCATCATTTCTTCCTTTGCTGTGCCTGTAACACGGGAAGTAGCTTAATGAGAGGTCCTGCCCATAAGTGGCTAAATGACGTACTGACTTGATGAATTGCTTTGAAGTTTAACATACTCTTAAACTTTGTGATCAAAGAGGTGATCGGTTACTTCACATATTTGGGGGGAGGGGAAAAGAGAAAAAGAAAATGAAAAAGGAAATTAAAAAAAATAATAAAAACAAAAAGGAAAAGGAAAAGGAAAGGGAAAGGGAAAGGGAAAGGGAAAGGGAAAGGGAAAGGGAAAGGGAAAGGGAAAGGGAAAGGGAAAGGGAAAGGGAAAGGGAAAGGGAAAGGGAAAGGGAAAGGGAAAGGGAAAGGGAAAGGGAAAGGGAAAGGGAAAGGGAAAGGGAAAAGAAAAAGGGAAAGGGAAAGGGAAAGGGAAAGGGAAAGGGAAAGGGAAAGGGAAAGGGAAAGGGAAAGGGAAAGGGAAAGGGAAAGGGAAAGGGAAAGGGAAAGGGAAAGAAAAAGAAGGAGAAGGAGAAGGAGAAGGAGAAGGAGAAGGAGAAGGAGAAGGAGAAGGAGAAGGAGAAGGAGAAGGAGAAGGAGAAGGAGAAGGAGAAGGAGAAAGAGAAGGAGAAGGAGAAGGAGAAGGAGAAGGAGAAGGAGAAGGAGAAGGAGAAGGAGAAGGAGAAGGAGAAGGAGAAGGAGAAGGAGAAGGAGAAGGAGAAGGGAAAAGGAAAAAAGAAAAAGAAAAAGAAAACGAAAACGAAAACGAAAACGAAAAAGAAAAAGAAAAAGAAAAAGAAAAAGAAAAAGAAAAAGAAAAAAAAAAGAAAAAGAAAAAGAAAAAGAAAAAAAGAAAAAGGAAAAGGAAAAGGAAAAGGAAAAGGAAAAGGAAAAGGAAAAGGAAAAGAAAAAGAAAAAGAAAAAGAAAAAGAAAAAGAAAAAGAAAAAGAAAAAGAAAAAGAAAAAGAAAAAGAAAAAGAAAAAGAAAAAGAAAAAGAAAAAGAAAAAGAAAAAGAAAAAGAAAAAGAAAAAGAAAAAGAAAAAAAAAAGAAAAAGAAAAAGAAAAAGAAAAAAAGAAAAAGGAAAAGGAAAAGGAAAAGGAAAAGGAAAAGGAAAAGAAAAAGAAAAAGAAAAAGAAAAAGAAAAAGAAAAAGAAAAAGAAAAAGAAAAAGAAAAAGAAAAAGAAAAAGAAAAAGAAAAAGAAAAAGAAAAAGAAAAAGAAAAAAAGAAAAGGAAAAAGAAAAAGAAAAGGAAAAAAAAAGAAAAAGAAAGAAAAAAAAAGAAAGAAAAAGAAAAGAAAAAGAAAAAGGGGGAAAAAAAAGATGAAGCTAATTACAGTATTCCAAGGAAACAAAGCAATTGGGTGTAAGAATCATTATAGTCCACTCCCCCCCCCCCTCTTTTTTTTTCTTGCCTGTGATCTTCAAGGAGTGGGATGATAAACATGTAAATTTATTAGATCATTCCGACTGTTTTCAAGGACGTTTTGTACACTGTCCTCACAAAGAATAGAAGTCAATTTCTTCTCGTAAAGTATTTCAGGTGAGTACAAGCAACGTTTTGTTCTCTTTCTTACTTTTCTTTTGACCATTAGGTAAATTAATTTAATATTTTGAAATATTAAAAGGAAACCAATGGAAACAGTCAAGAGTTTAAACTGGTATTGTTCGTGTCCAAACATGGACAAACTGAGTGTTAGAGTCTCAAATACTTCCAGCTATCAGAGAGCCAGAATAAAGATGTGTGTGTTGCATCAACTGAAGAAAAAATAATTCACTCTTTTTGGGACAACAGTAAAAGCAGAGGCTATGCAGATGATCTGTTCAAAGCAATAAACAGCCTAGACCCAGCACAAATATTCCAATGCCCATCTGAAAGCCCCTTAACTAGCAGAATTGTTTCTTTTGCATTGAACACATTACTACCTATTTCAAACTTTTCCTCCTTTTAGACCCAAATAGTAATAAATAAATAAAAGATAACAAATTAAATCCCAAGATAGCAAAAGCAGCTGAATATTTAAAAGTCAACATATGCCTTAATATCTGTCTTAAATAGCTTTTTTCTTCCATCCACACTTTACTTTTTACCATTCTTTCTCTCAGGGTTCAGCTCATCCTCTTTTCACACACACATTCTCTCATATCCTCTTAGAGGTGGTTAGGGTGTCCACAACAATATTCTGGTTCTCTCTTGAAAATGCAAGTTGTCCTCCACACGTGCAAGTTAAGGACAGGTTTCACCCTTATTCTGATAGAGACCCCTCAGCTTGACCTTTTTGTATCTCCTTCAACTGTTACATTTTCATTCTTTTAGAGAATTTGAGACACATTTCTAAGGCAGACAAGTTTTTAACTTCCAGATCTCTGTGTGGTTCTCCTTCCCTTTTACTATAACATTCTCAAACTCATAGCTTCCCTTTGGAAACTATTGTACAAGAGTTCATAAAGGTGTGTAAAAGTAAATGCCTGAATAGAACATGATTGCTTCCTCAGAAGGAAAAATGCCTCATTGTTCGACATGTAAAAACTACCGCATTTGTAGATTGGCAGATTTGTAAGTTGTAGATTTCTGTGGCAATTCTGTCTATAAAGTTGTCTGTCATAGTTTACACTGTAAAGGCAGAAAAAGGCATAAATATCTCATGACACAGCAAAAAATACTTTTGAACTTCAGAAATTCTATGTAATGATTGGAATGGAGAGGAATAAGTATTGCTGTGTTGAGAATTGCCTAGAATTGTATGATAGTTCCATCCCCTTAAATTCTCAAGTTTGATGCTTTATTGCTTAAGTACTCCTGCGTGTTACTCTCTTTCATTCTGAGTTGTTGGCAAAGTTGAGAAATAAATCCATTCAAACTACAAACCATTGACTGTATCAATAATAAGGAGTTTTTCATCTGAAAACAGGCAAAATACATCATCTACTTGTTTTGAAATGCCTTTTAAATATGCTAGAAGTAAAGCATAGTTTTTTTTTGTGAATATTGCAGCTCCGTATGCAAGATTTTTCTGACATTTGCATTACAAACAAGTGTAACAACTCTCTTCAAACATATGCATTGGATGTGATTAACCTTTATAACTTTAGACTTGTGCTACGTAGATAGCCATATGAACTAAGTATCTGGACTCCCTTAAGAATTCAAGAAGAGAATCAGCATCCTTGACTTGACCTATCTTAAACTTCTACCTAAGCAGCAGGAAAAATGCTCTTTGGAAAAAGCCGTTAATCCAGATTCATGATAAAGTCAGAATGGTGCCTGTGTTAGCTACAAAAACAAGCAAACAACAACAACAAAAACACAGTAATTGAGGGTTTACTGGTTTGTATGCAGGTATAATTGTGAAGTGACTGATTGTGGTAGTTTCACGTTGCTGGGCAGCTGAGCTCCACCACAACCACTCTCTCCCTCACTCTCCCATCTCAAAGGGAAAGGGGGAGAAAATATTATGAAAAGGGCTCAAGGGTTAAGATAAGGACAGGAAAATCACTCAACAATTATCATGACGGGCAAAACAGACCCAGTTTATGGAGATTAGAGAAATTTATTGTCTATTACTAGCAAGCTAGCGAAGTGACAAACAAGAAAACAAACTAAAACCACCTTCCCCCACCCACCCTCTTCCATCTCCTCTGCACAAGCAGCACAGGGGAATGGGGTAATAGGCGTTGCGGTCAGTCCCTAACACTTCGTCTTCACTGCTCCTTCATGGTCACTCCCAGCCCCTGCTCCAACATGGGGTCCCTCCCACGGGATGCCATCCTGTACAGACTTCCCACAGGCAGCTGCTCTTCAAGAACTGCTTGAACATGGGTCCGTACCATGGGGTCCATCTGTCAGGAGCACACTGCTCCAACACGGGTACCTCACGGGTGACAGTTCCTGCCAGATCACCTGCTCCTGCATGAGCTCCACTCCATGGGCTACAGGTCCGGGCTGGAGTTTGCTCCAGCGAGGGCTCTCCACAGGCCGCAGCCTCCTCCAGGCCACATCCACCTGCTCCACTGGGGCCTCCTCCACAGGCTGCAGAATGGGAATCGGCTCCACCGTGGGACACCATGGGCTGCAGGGGGACAGCCTGCTCCAGCAGGGGCCTCTCTACAAGCCACAGGGGAACTTCCTGGAGCACCTCTTTCCCCTTCTTCTTCACTGACCTTGGTGTCTGCAAGGCTGTTTCTCACTCCTTCCTCTCCCAGCTGCTGTTGTGCAGCAGTTTTTGTTTGTTTGTTTTGTTTTGTTTTGTTTTTCCCTTTCTTAAATCTGCTCTCACAGAGGGGCAAACAACATCGCTTATTGGCTCAGCTCTAGCTAGCAGTGGGACCCTTTGGAGCTGGCTGAAACTGTCCCTTATCTAACACGGAGCAGCTTCTGGAGTCTTCTCACAGAAGACGCCACTGCAGCCCCAATGCTACTAAAACCTCACCACGTACAACCCACTACACTGATTTTTTTTTTTCATATTTGTGCAATTTTTCTATTCTTATTAATGTTAAACAATTTTTCTGGCAAAGTTATTACTATAGAGTCTCACGCATTCAACAAAAAAAAAAAAATCATGCTAGTAGCTTTGTAGTATAGATACACAGAAATCAACTCCAAATCTGAATATTTGGAAGTGACTCAAAGTTTGCATCTAGTGATTGCCATATCAGATTTTCAATGATTCCAGTCACGCTCAGGTTCAGGAAGTTAGTCAATAGTTTTTTTGAAGGTGCAGTAATTCTGTGATTTCACTTTTTACTTTATACATAATTCTGATGGATAAATGGAAACAGTCTTGGAAATCTGTAGAAGCTCATTCTTTGAGAGTCTCTTTCATTCTTAACAGTCTCTTCCAGAGACTCTTAAGTCTCTGGCATCCTATTTCTTGCAACTGTATCACCAACATTTTTTATTGTACTGAAACTATGAGCAATTTGCTTTTTCTACGGAGGTCTAATTTGTTTTGTTTTGTTTTGTTTTGTATTATTTTATTTCTTAGACACCAACGCAAAAAAATGTGTGTGCAAGTTGTGTAGACAATTTCATTACATTTATTTGGAAGAACTATCTGTGTAAAATACACCTGACTAATGCAGTCCTTCAGAAAATCAGAATCCTTTTCCATCACACCTCATAAAAGGGGAAGCATAACAGGGGTTACATGGCTGAGTAGCACACTACAGGTTGATAAATTTATTCAGCATCTATTTCTTTAGTGGTACATCCATATTAATTTCAACATGTTATTGTGTCATTTAGAAATCAAATACCAATTGTCTAATTAAAAATAATTACCTGGCACAGTCTAGTAAAATGCCAGATACACTGGAAATCATGTATCCTACTAAAAAAAATGTGTCATGTCTGCATTAGCTGTCTAATCCCACTATACTATAATAAAAAGTTTTAGTACAGGTTTTGTCTTTCTTCCGAGAGAGATCTTTCTCTTTTTTTTTCATAAGATGCCTAGATACTTAGTTTATGATAAGTCCTTATCTTTCAGGTATTGATGTTAATTAAGAAAGACAAAGTCAAGGATAAGTGATCTTTCATGAAGAACACATTAAGTTTAAGCAGTTATATCATCAACTCATGTCACTGACAAAGGTGTCAAGTTATGACAAAAAGGCTCGCTCACATTAGAGAGTGACCATACTATTTTAGAAAAGCAGAAGTCTGCCTTACAATGGATCCAAGTTTAAGTAGCTCTCCACCAGACTAATTACCTATGCAAGATTATACCGATATTTTTTTAATGAATCCTCATTCATAAATCACAGTCCAGCTGTTTTTCACAGTAGGACGTTATATTACTGAAGAGCCATTACAAGGCTGGCACCTGCCCTCATCACTTTACATCTTACAAAGCCATTTTGATTAAAGTTACTTTTGTTTATTTTTGAACTAGTTAACATGCAGAAATGATACGCAAATGACCAGAAAGGTTATCAGAATACTCAACTGAAGTACGGTTCTAGTCACATAATGTAGGTCAAGGAACTATATGTATGTAAAACTCTGCAAACACTCAGAAAACTTTGCTATAACCCAAAAAGTAATCAGTAAAACAAAACAGGAAATTTAAACAGAAATTAGCCAAAGAGATCATTAATATAAGTTTTCGTATATTACCAATAATTGATAAATAGCTGGTTCATCTGACCATATTTTTATATCAACTTGAGGAGCACTCAATCTCAATTTTAAAGTTTTATTTACAATAAAAAACATAGATTTTTTTTTTTCTAATCTTTTCTCACCTTTATGGTTTACATGGTAGAGAGAGGGATCTGGGAAGTGTTCTGATCACTAAAAATCATCTTTGTAGTTTATCACAATTGTTTTTCATGTATACACACAAAGAGCCAAAGTTATCACGTTTAATATTACAAAACTAAGCTGGCAATAAACTTCCTTTACATTTCTTGATTAGTTAGTTAAAAGATGCATCTCTAATTGATTCAGAACTTGGGAACATCAAATAGCTCTCTGGATTTGTGTCAGCTAGAAAAGAAATGTAGGATTTCTTGCTTGGTGCGTAACATTAGACTAAAATCTAATGGACCTAAAAATCTAGAGCCTGGATCTAAATTTAGTTTATAAAACTGTATCTAGGCTGCAGGACATTTGAGATTCATTTTCCTAACCCAGGAAGATCAGAATAGACTATATCATAGAATCATAGAATGGTATGTGTTGGAAGGGACCTTAAAGATCATCTAGTTCCAAGCCCCTGCCATGGGCAGGGACACCTCCCACTAGACCAGGTTGCCCAAAGCCCCATCCAGCCTGGTCTTGAACACCTCCACGGATGGGACATCCACAACTTCTCTGTGCAACCTGCTCCACTGCCTCACCATCCTCATGGTAAAGAATTTCTTCTAATAGCTAAGCTAAATCTACTCTCTTTCAGTTTAAAGCCATTTCTCCTTGTCCTATTACTACACTCCCTGACAAATAGTCACTCCCCAGCTTTTCTGTAGTCCCCATTTAGGTATTGGAAGTCTGCAAGAAGGTCTCCCCAGGGCCTTCTCTTCATGTTGAACAACTCCAGCTCTCTTAGCCTGTCTTCACAGGACAGGTTTTCCAGCCCTTTGATCATCTTTGTGGCCCTCTGGACTCACTCTAACAGGTCCATGTCCTTGTGCTGGGGACCACCAGAGCTGAACACAGTACTCCAGGTGGGGTGTCATGAGGGCAGAGTAGAATCACCTCCCTTGACCTGCTGGCTACGCTTCTTTTGATGCAGTTAGCTTTCTGGGCTGCAAACAAACATTGCCAGCTCATGCTGAGCTTCTCATCAACCAACACCCCCAGGTCCTTCTCCTCAGGGCTGCTCTCAATTCATTCTCTGTCCAGCCTGTGTTTATGCTTAATATCGCCCTGGCCCAGGTACAGGACCTTGCACTTGGCCTTGCTGAACTTCACAAGGTTTTCACAGGCCTATCTACCAGACCTGTCCCAGTCCCTCTAGATGGCATCCCTTCCCTCCAGAGTGTTGACTGCACCACTCAGTTTGGTGTCATTTCCAGACTTGCTGAGGGTACACTCAATCACATAGTCCGTGTCACCGACAAAGATGCTAAACATCACCGGTCCCAGTACTGACCCCTGAGCAACATCACTCCTTACTGATCTCCATTGACCACAACCCTGTGATCATCCATCCAATTCCTTACCCACCAACTGGTCCATCCATCGAACCCATGTCTCTCCAATTTAGAGACAAGGATATCACGGTGAACAGTGTCAAAAGTTTTTCACAAGTCCAGGTAGATGATGTCAGTTGCTCTTCACCTCTCCACCCATGCTGTAACCCCATCACTGAGGGATGTCAGATTTGTTAGGCATGATCTGCCCTGGAGATGAAGTCATGTTGACTGTCACCAATCACCTCCTTATTTTTTTTGCAAGCGTTAACACAGTTTCCAAGAGTATCTTCTCTATGATCTTGGCAGGCACAAAGATGAGAATGACTGACCTATAATTCTCCATGTCTTCCTCTTTTCCCTTTTTAAAATAGGGATTATATTTCCCCCCTTCCAGTCAATGGGAACTTCACCAGACTGCCACAACTTCTCAAATATGATGCATAGTGCTTTAGCAACTATATCTGCTGGTTTCTTCAGGACCCATGGACATATCTCATCAGGTCCCATGCACCTTTATGTTCCTTAGCTGGTCTCAAACCTGATCTCCTACAGTGGGTGGTTCACCATTCTCACAGTCCCTGCCTTTGCCTTCTATGGCCTGGCTATGTGTCTAGAGGGATATGAATCCCTCTCTTACTCAACACCAAGATTTCTTTCCAAGAAAGGTCACAGGAAGGAAGAAGATGCATACTTTGTGTTGACATGAGTCAAGATGCAGAATTCTGACAATACAAGACACCTACCCTACAGATACGTGTAACTAAACTGGCTGTAAAATTTTATGTTGTCTGAAAATAGCTCATATATTCAATTTTCTACCCATATATGACCTGATTTCATGTTATTTGTCTATAAATCATTGAAAATAAACACATTTGGGGGGAAATTCATATATAAAATGCAGTATGAATTCCAAAAAGAAAAATCATACAGACGATTTTCATAAATACGTAAACACTTTAAATTGCTTCATTTATACAATGGAATCATCTCAATCAGTAGAGTTTTGTTTAATTTCGCAGTGAACAGGAAATTGCAGGAAGATTTTTTTTTTATTATTATTTATTTATTTCATGTAATTTGGATAAAAACTAACTCTTTTACCACTGTTATTTTCTTTCAGTTTAGAAGGAAAATATTTTGACCTACAATGCAGATCCTCTTGGTATTTTGTCAAATTTATTTTATGCCAGCAGCAATCACTGATTTTAATTAAATGGAAACAACAGTTCTCATCTTCTGTGTCACACTGCTGGATTTTGTATCATTGAATTTCAAGCTGGTTTCACTGGGACCTGTCAGCTGTAGCTTCAGCCAACCTCTGAGTCTCCTTGCTACACTCCTTTCAAGAGCAGCATTGTTTGCCTTTTGTCTGCTCTCTGATTAAATTGACATCATTTTACCTTTTGTGACTCCTGTGTTATTTTCTGTTGACTGCATCCAGTAATGGTAACAGACCAGTGTCCTTGTGGAAGGGGCAGAAACCATTGATTGGCTGGGTGTATTAATACAGACTCTTTAAAAGTCATACAGACGTGTCTTTGTGCTAACTGGCAGCTGAATGCAGGCTAGTGAGAGATGTTATTAACCACAGATAACAGTCAGCACCCTCTATTCATTAGCAATGTCACTTTGTACTGTTTGAGGAACAGTCCATAGTGAAATTTGCTCACACAATTCTTCCCTTACCTTTATACATCCTGGACTGAAGCTATTTAAAGCAGAAAAGTGGAGACAGTGCTCCGATTAGACTGATGTTGGTTGGATACTTAAATAATTTCCAGAGAGCTAAACCACTTTTAATAAAACCCATCTGCACTTCACAGCTAAAATCTCTTCAGGACAACAAGATAGGCACTGCTGGCATGAGATGTTAGATGTTTTCCATGGATAGAGAATTTGTAATTGCCTTTTTAGAAATGAATGATTAAGAGTGGTTACAAGAAGTACTATATAAGTCTTATCCATAACAAAAAAGGAAGGTATCATAATTATGTCAAATCCTGCCATTCTGATCATTTTAAACAGTATAGAGAAATATTAATACCAAAGCCTTAAAATTACGAGCTTTACAAAAAAACTACATTTAAAAATAAAACGTCTGAGTAGTGCAGAATGGTCTTTGTGCAAGCTTACATGCTGAATGTGAAGTACCTATTCAACCCCACCTCTGTTCAGCAATACAGTGAAAGAAAGACTTAATAATAAATAAATAAATAAATAAATAAATAAATAATGTATTTATTTATTTTTGTATTTTCAAGATTAACATGTAAATTTCAATTGGTGTTTTTAGATTTTTTAAATTATTATTATTATTTGAGATTAGGAAATTTGGCAAGAATTAAAGTAGAATCTGCAGTGGGAATTTAGTCTTCTTTCTGCTCAGCTGACATTATCACAAATAACATGAACTAACTAATATAATCTGAATTTTCATCAGCATTCTGAAAACATAATCATCCTTGTATTTTCCTCAGAAATGAAGCATTTTATCCTGATTCTAAGTTATGCTGTGATACTTTCCTTATAAGAACAAATTAAAATGGTTATAATAGGTCAACATTTCAAATATAAAAGATATGCTGGCCTATAGGGTATGCTAGCTCATGCACAATGAGCTAGTAACTGGTTTACGCACTGGAGCTCTCTCACATCCAGCCACCTTCAAGCACTACCAGGATAAATTCGGTCTGCCTGCTGAATTTAAACATTTAACACCCATTTAAACATTTCTGAATTATTGGGTGATGCTGTAGAAGTTGAAGGGAAGTGCAAATCTTCATTGATTCTTGTAATACCAGTAGAATCCACATATATATAAGCATGACCCACAAACATGTACTGTCATATGATTAAGCCAAAAAGTATGGCATGTTTAGTATTACTTTGAGGACAATTGAAATGACACCTGTTATGACAATACACATGTACTATTCCATAAACTCAGTAGAGTGATATTTACTTTACTGAGTGTTTTTCTTCACAATATTTATGATACACTGTGGAGTAGTGTTGCCTACTTAGGCTATTACTCACTACTTATGTTTTTTGTTGTTGTTGTTTTTGTTTTTGTTTTCAAAAAAATAATTTCAGTTATGAAGAGTGATATTACTTTCCATTTCATTTTTAGATTTATTTTATTTTTTTTATTTTTAGTAGCAGAGTTATCACAGGAGTAGGGAAAAAATCAAAACAGAAAGAATATTATGTCACTTGTATTCATATTCACCATAATAAATTTATCCCAGTTTTTATAGAACTTTCTGCACTTTATCAGAAAAATATGTGGCAATATACATAAATACTGTATAAATGAATATAGACTATTATTAAACTTGATATAACACTATTGCAGAATAATTGTTCAGCTGAGATGAAGCATCTCAACAGAATGCATCCATCTCAAAGGAGAATTTACTGGTTGTCCTGGTTTCAGGTAGGACAGAGTTAATTTTCCTCCTAGTAGCTGGTAGGGTGCTATGTTTTGGATTAGGATGAGAAGAGCGCTGATAACATGCTGATGTTTTAATTGTTGTAGAGCAGTGCTTACACCAAGCCAAGGACTTTTCAGCTTCTCGCTCTGTCCTGCTAGCGAGCAGGCTAGGGATGCAGCAGGAGCTGGGAGGGGACAAACCCAGGACAGCTGACCCAAAGTGGCCAAAGGGGTATTCCATACCATCTGACGTCATGCTGAACAATATATAGGGGTGGGTAGCCAGGGTGGAGGGGGGGCCCGGCTGCTCGGGGATAGGCTGGGCGTCGGTCAACGGGTGGTGAGCAATTGCATTGTGCATCACTTATTTCGTACACATTATTACTATTAATACTATTATTATTATTATCATTATTGTTGTTATTATTATTATTATTGTTATTATTTTCCCTGTCTTAATAAATCGTCTTTATCTCAACTCACAGACTTCACTTTCCCGTTTCTCTCCCCCATCCCGGAGAGGGAGGGGGGAGGGTGAGCGAACGGCTGTGTGGTGTTTGGCTGCCAGCCGGGCTAAACCACAACATATATTGCCTCTGTACATATGCTAAAAAGCAAGTTTTCAGAGCATTATTTTAAGTAAAGTAAATCATTAATCAGTCTTTGCATACTGTCCTTATTTTGGTGCCGTATTTGAAATACGCCATTAGATAAGTAAAAATATCCCTACAATAAGGATATTGCAACATTTGTGGATGTTTGGGTAACAGTTGAAATAACATCTGGTTGCAATCATAACTGATATAGATGTGTCTAACTAGTTCCTGATGGATATTTTTCTTTGTGTCTCCAACTCTGAGAGAACAGTGACGTCTATGACACTCAGAGGTTGCTTAATTAAACTCTAGTCCATCTGTGCAGAAGATTTAATATTTTCAAGAACAGAATGTTTTCAGTGTTTGTATCTCTTTGGCTTGCTAAGAGAGGCACATTATCCTGTGTCTCAAGAGCAGTTTGTAAGGAAATTTCCTTCAGAATGTTTAATGGAAACAGAAGACAGCAACTGCTCACAGTATTTAAAGGTTGACTTTTTTTTTTTCTTTATAAGAGGTAGTGAAAATTTATAAGAGGTAGTGAAAAGTTTTGTTTGTTTGTTTATTTATTTTTGTTTTTCCTTTCTCTGCTATTAAATATTCTATAGCTATGAAATGTGCACGCAGCGAAGCTACACTAGGGCCAGAGGGGAAAAAAAAAAAAAAGAAAAAAGAAAAAAGAAAAAGCACCAGAAGTCGTTTGAAAGAAAGCATGTTGAGACAAAGAGGGAAAAAACAAACAAAACAAACAAACAAGCTTCCTCAGACAGAAAACATAGTATCAATATTCAATGCTATCAATATGAGATGTTGTACTACAAAACATCTGCCTGAGCTTACTGTCTATATAACTGAGTTCAACTCTTTCGGTATCTCATTCAGCTGTACTTTCACCATCCTAGGTCAATTGGGTCATGCAGAGTACAGATATAACACTAGATAGCAATCTGAACATGAGCCAGAAGTGAGCCTTGGTATCCAGGAGGACCAACCACATCCTGGGGTGCATCAAGAATGCATTGAGTTGGGGTATCCTGGGGTGCATTGCTAGCCAGTCAAGGGAAGTAATTGTCCTGCTGTGCGCTGGTGTGACCTCACCTTGGGTACTGTGTGCAGTTTTGGGCACTACAGTATAACAAAGATATAAAACCGTTAGAGCATGTCTGAAGGAGGGCGACAAAGATGGTACGAAGTCTAGAGGGAAAGACGTATGAGGAGCACCTGAAGTCACTTGGATTGTTGAGCCTGGAGGAGACTGAGGGGAGGCCTCATTGTGGTCTATAACTTTCTCACGAGGAGAAGCGGAGGGGCAGGAACTGATCTCTCTGGTGACCAGCAATAGGTCCCAAGGGAATGGCTTGAAGCTGTGAGAGGGGAGGTTCAGGCTGGATATCAGGAAAAGTTATTTACCAAGAGCGTGCTCGGGCACTGGAACAGGCTCCCCAAGGAAGCGGTCACTGCTGGAGTTCAAGAAGCATTTGGACAATGATTTTTTTTTTTATATATATATTTTTTGGGGGGGGTGGAGTGGTCCTTTGGGACCCAGGAGTTGGACTTGATGATCCTTGTAGGTCTCTTCCAACTCGGATATTCTATGATTCTATGACTATGGTTTAGTGTCTTACAAATAAAAGTGAGAAGTTCTTGGTTTCTGTTGAAACCACCTGCCAAGTATTTCTGTTTCAAAAATATTTTTCACCAAGTATATTTTAAATTCTTCGATTCATGAAGGAATAGTCAAATGTGAGGTGGTCTGTTTTTCTTATAGTCATATAGATTCATTATACATATATATATATATGTTATGTTAGAGAAAAAGCAATTTTTTCATGACAAAATTAGAACTAGTTGAAAAACATGAGAGCTGTTTTGGTGAAGAACTGATGGGACAGGAATCTTTCAAAGAGATACCAAAAATCTATTTTAACAATTCTAAGTATTATCTCAGAAAGGCACTGCTTCCCTGAGTATTCATGTTTGTAATTTGTTATTTGGCAGTCATCACAACTGTGATTTTTTTGGAGGCCTATGAAGATTTCTTTCAGTTCACTAGCCTTTTCATCCTAATTTCTGTGTGCTCAGTGGCATTTCAAACTGTCTGTTGTTTAATATTGCAACTACTTTTGAGTTCCTCAGAAGCTGCAATTCTGCACAGCAGCTAGTATCATCAGTTGTCTGCCAACAGCTCTTGTAGTCTTGTGTAGTTGGCCACCTCCAACATAAGATTCAATAAAGGTAAGGAGGAAGTAATGGAAAAGAAAATTATTATTGGAAGACTGGGAGCTACAGCCATCAGCTTTGACGTTCTCTGTTTTCCTGTGAATAGAAAGCCACACAGCTAATGAGAAACCAGAAGTTACAAAGCAATATGCACAATAAGTTAGAAACTGAAAATTACATCCTTATTACATCCCTAATATTTAAATATAGCAATTAAAAATAATTTTCTGGGGTTCTGGGGAAAAAAAAAAAAAAAGTTAAATATTCATAAGCAGTCCATAGGTTGAATAGTCTATGTCAATTCACAGCAACTAATTCAAACCTTTATATTTCATCAAGTTTTCTCCTCAGATTTTAGGAAAGCTTATTCCAGTGAAATCTCACTATGTATTCTGCGCTACATTTGACCAGGTTTTTAATACTCTCTGTAAAATCTTATAACAATTTTTTTCAGGTATATTCTATTGAAGTAAATCAGTAGAACCTGTAGGAAATGAAAACACAAACAAACAAACAAAGGTTCAGTTTTGTCCTCAGAATATTTTGAATTAATTAAATGACATCACGACATGAAAAGAGGTAAGGCAGATGAATCAAAAAGCAGCAGACATAACAAAGAAATTGAGGACCACAAAATTAGGCTTCCACTTCTTATGCGTATTCATAGAAGTATAAACTGACACTTTATGAAAGTATTTCACTTTGTTTAGAAAGCACCCCAAAAGATAAACTATAGTCCAACAAGTAGATGTAATCACTGCTGACATATGTTTGTCTACCCTTCAGTTAAGGAGTTCTAAAGATTAAGATAATCGTGCTTGACAGGGGAGTTGGACTAGATGATACTGAGAGGTATATTCCAACCTCAACCATTCTGCTGTGATTCTGTGATTCCTAAATCCCTGAAATAATCCATTCCAGATTTAGATTTTATTATTTTATTTTATTTTATTTTATTTTATTTTATTTTATTTTATTTTATTTTATTTTTACCTAATATACAATTTTCCTTGATTCAATTAAACTTTATTACTTCTTGGTCTAAGCTGCTTGGAATAAAGAATGGAAAAATATTGTGTTCCCTCTTACAGATGCTTTTTATGCATATGAATCTGGTTTCTGTATTCACTCTTCAACCTTCCTTTTTATCTTTTTAAACTGCATATACTAATTTACTCATTTGATCCTATAGATCAAACAAGTGACATTTAATTATTCTCTTAAATATTTCTTGACTATTCCCAGTTGTCTGAATATTTCTAGAAATATGGTGCCCAAAACTGCAAGTAGTATTCCTACTGAAATTTTAGCAGCAATAAGAGTAGAAAGATTTTTTCGCTTACCTTAAAGTCTATATCTTCTGGTTACATGTCCCCCTATTATGCTAGCATTTTCATGACCTTACCAATCTGATTAAGACTACTAAAATTGAGATACTTGATACCTTTGTTACTTCTCTGTTTACAATTCCTCTATCATTTTATAAATAAAAACTGTTTCTGAATAAATCTATATTAGCTGTAATTCATTTCCTTTTTTTTCTTAGAAGCGCCTCCAAATATTTCTTTCAGTATTTGTTCTGGGTGTCAAAGTTAAAATGACAGATATATAATTCCCCTTGTTCTTGACAAACTGCATTAACCACTTGATGATAGAAGACCTTTTGTTAAAACTTATTCCTATTAGTTTTATTACTAATACTAACTTGAGAATAAGCCTGTTTCACAGAAAAGTCTAAACACCTTATCTTAATCTTCCACTTGCTACTGAGGTGCTTACAGCATTCTTTCTGCTTATTCTTGCCACTGTTTGACAGGTTTTTATTTATTTATTTATTTATATTTTTATTTTTTTTATTTTCCCCACAACTTTGAAGCCATCTCTACGATTCCAAATTAAATAAAGCATGGGTCACCTATAGATGATATTGATATTTGTTTATGCATCATTTGGCAATGTTTTGGCTTACTACATCTCATACTGCATGAGGCAATATGGAAGCAAAATTCAGTCATTCAAACAAGTCTATAACAGATTTGTTTTCCTTGGCTTTCTACTGTCCTTCAAAACCACTGCAGTCAGCTATACATTGTCCAACTCCACTAAATGCTTTTATGTCATACCCTGTGGCCAACAGTGCATATCTTCAGGCTATGTCTATGCAAGTAAATTCAATTACGCTTAGGAAAAGTCTCAAGCACTGGAAGCAATTCTCTGTGCTTGCAAACTGCCTTTGGGTAGGTTTTTGGCACATTCCAGCTAGCACTAGCCCCTGGCAATTCTTGATCATAGTTTGAGAGTTATAACTTCTCTGCATCCATGCCCAATAGAGAATTTGCAACCTATAAATTATGTGGTGCAAGTTAGCATCAGTGCAAGAAAACTTTATGGGACATACTTACTTTGCCTCAGTTTCCCAGTACAGTGAACTCTAACATTATATCATATCATTATATTATAAGTTTTATATGCTGTTCGTGTGGCCAACTCACTAATGTAGACCAGACAATTCCTGGTTCATATTAGTTAGCAGTATCTTTTATTTCATTTATTTTGTTTTTGTTCTGTGTTTCCATGATTATTCTTTAATCAACAAGACTAATTCCATTTTCTAAACGTTTTGTTCTTTTTTTAGAGATTGGTGAAAATCATGCAGCTTAGCCAGCTTTATTTCTCATGATACTTCCAACCTTTCTTTCACAAGGTGACACAGCTTCCAGGAAGTCTTTCATACAAAATCCTGTTTCTCTTCAAGTCCACCTTCCTTTGCACTTCCTCTTTCCTGTTCTAAGGACTATGACTGTCAGCATCTCATGTTTAATCTACCTATGCCCCACCTCAATATTCCCAATCACTTCTTCTCTATTTATTAGAAGAAAAAAAAATCTATTAATTACAATCACATCCTTTAGATATTACATTTTCTGTAAAACTGGTTTGCTATTAAAGCCTTCCAAGAATTTGTGGATCAGTATGGCCATGAGATTCATCTCAACCAGCTGTTTAAATCAGCAATGCAGGCTGAGAAATCTGTCATCTAAGATTTGATTATAGTCAGTAGAGAAAAAGAAGTACCTGTAGGGCTTTATCTAACTGTTGCATATCAAATGATAGCTACTGTCACTCAACAATCAGGCCAACTAACTTAGGGAACAATTTTGATCCACTTACCAATTGGATATTAAAAGAATTACAATTTCCGTCATCAAAGGATCTGTGGAATGATGTTCCACTATATAACTAACTGCAGATTACTCATTGGAAAGCTATGAAACAATTTAGGCTTTTCATCCTAACCTTTCATATAACAACTTTGATTTACCTGGTTTCTCTGTGTCACTGCATAGTGACACTGATCATAGTTAACTTAGTTAAACTTTATATATTCACCTAAAATTTTAAAACTGATGGAGACCATTATTTTTATGTTAGTTCTGACTTACAGTACACCTAAATGTTAAAAATATTCTATATGTAACATTTCTGGTTATAGATACTGTTACTACATTTGTAAATCACTGAATATTTCTGTTGTCCTAGAAATCTATGCTTGAAGAGAGTAATTCATTTTCATTTGAGAAAATGCCAACTATAAAAGCAGGCAATCTGAGCAATTAGCTAAAGGGGTCCTGACTTTTATTTTTAACTGTCTGTCAGTGAATTTACCACCCACAGCCTTCTCTGTGGATATATGTACAGATTATCTTTCAGGGCTCCTCAAATTCTGCTACTAAGATAGCAAGGAAATCATGTTTTCCATTTGCCTTTTGGGGGAGTGGAGAGGCAGGTGACCTATTCTCCGTTATCACCAGTGATAGGACCCAGGGGAACGGTGTTAAGCTGAGGCAGGGGAAGTTTAGGCTGGACATCAGGAAGAGATTCTTCACCAAGAGGATGGTCACACACTGGAACAGGCTCCCCAGTGAAGTAGTCACTGCACCAAGCCTGTCTGAATTTAAGAAGCGATTGGACTGTGCACTTAGTCACATGGTTTAAGTTTTTGGGTAGACCTGTGCGGTGCCAGGAGTTGGACTTGATGATCCTTATGGGTCCCTTCCAACTTGCGGTATTCTATGATTCTATGATTCTATGATTTTACAGAATACATCGGTAAAATATATATATTTTTTCCACAGTCTATCTTTGAGGTTACACTAAAAGCTCTTTCTCTTCAGACCATAGGAAAGAGACTTGCACTTTTCCTTATACCTTCTATCTTTGTGTATACCATCACTTTGAAATAACAGAAGGGGAATGTGTGACTTCATGTACTAGACTATTGATTTGACCACCCTAATTCATCACTGTTGCAAGTAATGTTAGCTGGCTGCCAGCTGCTCACCCAGCTGCTCTCTTACTCTTCTGCTTCAACGGGACAAGGGGAAAAACAGTAAAAATGCTCATAGGTTGAAAGGACAAGGAGATAATTTACCAATTACTGTCATAGTCAAAACAGATACTGATCTGGGGAATATTATTGTTAATTAAAAATAGAGTGAGATGGTGAAACCCAAAGACAAGAACTAAGACACCTTAACTCACTTCTTCCCAGGCTCAACTTCAGTCCTTCATTCTTGACTCCTCTGCCCCTCCTTGATGAATGGTGCACGGGAGATGGGAAATGAATGATGTGTTGTGGCAACAGTTCCTCTTTGCTGCTGCTCCTTCCTCCTCAGTACTTTTCCCTTACTCCAGCAATCAGTTCTTCCCTGGGCTGCAGTCAGGATAAGATTGTTCGGGATAACATTGTTCCAACATGGGTCTTTCACGGGCTGCAGTTCTTTAAAACATATCCACCTGCTCCACAGGTTACATTGTGGATATCAGCTCCAAATGACTCCTCTCCATGGGCTACAGGGAAATTTCTGCTCTGGTGCCTGTGGACCTTCTTTCCTCTCCTTCATTTCTCTCTTTGATATCTGAAAGTTTGTTTCTCACATTTTTCGTTCACTGTGTTTCTACTCTGTCTTAAATACATTTTTCCAAAGGTACCATCAGCTTGGCTGAACTGCTCAGCTGTGTCCTGTGGTGGGTCCATTGGATCCATCTATACCCAACACAGGGAAGCCCCTGGCTTTTCCTGACAGAGTCCACCCCTGCAATCCCTTCCCTCCTACCAAAACTTTGCCACCTACAGTCAATACAATCATTAACATCTTCTCCAATGTTTTTTGAATGTTCCAAATAATGTTGATCTAGAATGACCTGATTCTAATGACAGATGAGAGTTCAGATGCTGCTAGCACTCAGAAAAACAAAACAAAACAAAACAAAACACCATTTCTTGTCCCTCTTTTATTTAGCATTATCACTATAAATTACTCTTTCAGTGTCCTGGCTTATTCCATTTTGTTCTTATGACCATTAACTGGAGGTGATACAGATTACTCAAACAGACCTCCTGAGGACTGAAAGAGCTGCCGTTCTATGATTAATAACATGCATCCTGTAGTCCTTGTACACTATCCTTGCATTTAAATAAACTGCAAATTAAATGGGAATAAAGAATTGTAGTGGACTGCCTAACATAATAAGATAGTGCTTCTTTTAAACCTGAAGCATTAAGTCATTTCTTGAAACCAACATTAATATTAACTAGTAATGGTTTTATCTGAGAAATCTTTTGAAAGTAGAAAAGTGCCAATAAGCGGGCTTTGTTCCCTTTATTTTTAAGATATCCGTGTCTGGAAGGTTTGAAGTTTTGCAGTCTGAAGAAGGCTGGACTTGTAGCAAAATTAATTGGAAAAAAAAAAAAAAAAAAAAAGACTATAGAAAAATCTTATCCTCTGTATAAGGAAAAAAAAAAAAGAGAGATTTTTTTTTTCTTATCAGATCAGTCAGAAACTTTTCACGCAGATTTAATTTTTCTTTTTCCTTTTTTTTTTTCTTTTTCTTTTTAATAACCCTACCACACATGTAAATTGAGTGGTGTAAACAGCATCACCATAGTTTTATAGCAATTTCATTTGTTCAGGTACTGACGTGAATGTCTCTCTGTAGAACAAAATTATGCATCAGCTTTACTTGTAATTCATACAAGTTGTTCTAAGTTTCTGTCTCACTATACCTGCAAGATAGAATGCTTTTCTTCTTTTGCCTAAATACATAATTTGTTCCTATGTGATTTTTTTAAACTGCACATTTTCATTTTATACCAGGATTTGGAGCAAGTTAGACCGCAGCATGTGCCAATAGATGTAACAACAATTCTGTCAGGGGATACCATACTGGCAGCCAGTGCCAGAATAGTCAGACTCCAAGTTGCTGGCATGGCTAAAACACTATGGCAATACTTCAGAGAAAGAGAAGTTTTCATCAGACCATTAAAAAGGTACAACCTGCCAGCTGTCTCACTGTCCTAGAGTGTGCACTATCTAGCAACATATTCTTATGCATCAAAGAATTTGAAAGACTTTGGGAGAGAAAGATTATCTATCAATACTGCCATCATCATCATGAGGCCATTTATGCCAGTCGTCTATCACTTGATCACTCTCCTGATATCCACATAATTTTGTATTTTAACTACAATAATTAATAAAATTAATACTGGTTTGAACTGAATCAGAAAAAAAAAAAAAAGTCTTTTTTTTTTTTCTTCCTGAAATTAAGAATTCAAAATAAACCTTCAGGCTTAAATTGCCATCTGTCTCCTGTCTTGTTAAACTGAACAGCCTAGTCTAAAATAATTACTTTAAAAATAGATGCTCAGAGATACAGGACAGTTGTTCACATCTGCAAATGGCTGTTTTGTTTCTATTGAATGTAGAACTAGTGTAAACTAAAGATTTTAATTGTAGACTGTTAAAGTGCGATGAGAAAAATATCGTTTGCTGTATTAAAATGTACACAGTAGAAAAAGACAAGAAAGGAAGGATTCTTCATCACTGACTTAAAAACATGCCATACATTGGTGGAGCAATCACCTGCCAATTTTCTGAAATTCATAACTGTACTTTTGCAGATTCAAAGAAGAGATTTATGCCAAACAGTTCCACTTTCCAGGGAAGTATTTTAGCTAACAGCTCATGACTTCATGACTTGGCCTCTCCAATACCACTGCCATTGCCATATAAAATACTTAGATCAATCTTTGTTTAAAATTATTTTTTTTCTATAGGAATGAAACAAACAAAAAAGCAATAAAATAAAATAAAATAAAATAAAATAAAAATAAATTAAAATAAAATAAAATAATAAAATCAGCCCCCCCAACAAAACAAAACGAAACAAACAAAAAACAACAGCAAAAAGCAACCAACCAATCAAAGAAAAACAACCAGCTGTTACTGGAGGTTATCGTGTGTGTTAGCTGGTTTTTAGTGTTTTTCTTTTTGTTTGTTTTTTTCAATATATCAATGGGTTTTGCTACTATGCTATAATCTTAAACAACTCATCCCATCTGTTACTTCTTTGTCTTTCCTTTCCTTTTCCTTTCATGCCTCTGAAAGTCAGGTTGTAACTCCTAGTGCTTTGAAGAGTACTGTAGTTCTTTGATGTGGTGCTCAGCCAGTGATTTTACACTACATAGTGAACTGAATCAAAGTGCCGCAATACCCTTAAGTTAGTAAAATCACAAGAGTAAAAATGAACTCTATTCTCCCATTAGGCTGAGGTTGTGGTCGAATGGAAAAATAGGATCCATTTTATAACTACTTTATGAGGCCTAATAAGGTGCTCACTATGTAAGAAATAGTTTTAGGAGTAAGAACACATCTGAACTGAAAGTACGTATCACAACCTGATTTCTATTTTCTGTGTGAAACTGGTATTTCTTTCAGTGAGTCTCTCTTTATTATTTTCTCCCTATGGAATTTCTACTTTTCTTGGATCATAAATCCATATGATTGCAAAGATCATCTGGATTCCTTGGCAAGTCTGATACTGAAAAAATTGGGTTAGCCCGCTTTACTTAGGCTGTCATAAAATGTCTTTTCAGAGATAGCGGTGAACAGTTCGAATATCATAAGCCTACAATCAGTTTCTCAGTTTAAAGTTACTTTTAAAGGTCCTTTGGATTCACTTTTTGCTATTAGACTTTTTCATATTTTTCATATTTCAGTTTGTCAGCAGCTCACACTAAAATATGAAGGTTTGAAAATGCAGTCCCTGAACCCAGATATCAGATTATTACTGAGTTTGAAAGCACAACATGACATTTTCCTAGATTACATAGGAATGATCCTACATTATTGGACAAATCTTTCACAGTCTCCTGTGCTAAAGAGGAATTTAAAAACATATTCTTATTGTTGCACGACATCATCAACATGTTGAAAGCATAGGTATTGAAACACCTATTTTTCAGTTACAGTCAGCCAATTTTACTTACCATTTCTAAATATGAAGAGAATTATCCATTTAAATTAAGCAGAAATTAATCATGACTCTTATACAGATCTTTGTATGTTTCTGTTACGAATATAAAGGACCGACTTCTATAAATGAGAAGAATGCGAAATCATTGCACTATTCCTCCAGCATAATTCAGATCACCCTATTAACTTCAGGTAATATATGCTTTAATATATTCAGTACTCCTAAGAAGTAATTCATTCTTCTTTTGGACAGGCTCCATAGGTGAGCAACATAAATGCATAGTATTAACATATTGTGATGACAATAAATTATTTGGGAGATGCAGCATTTACAGTAGATACCAAGGCTAAACAATTCATGAAAATCTCTGAAAAGTAGATTTATAAAGTGTACAATGTTATCTTCCAAACTAATTGTCTTTTTGCTAACCCTTGAAATATTAGGTGTTGATGCAATATACTTGGGAGACAGTCTGAGGTGCCTTCCTCTCAATTTCTGCTCAAGAGTTTCAGATGAATTTATGTAAAGAAATCTCATGTAATCAGTAGATCATGAATATACATTGCTTTCTTTAAGCTGTATTTTTTTTCCCATGGATGTCCGCATTGTAATTTAGGCCAGAATTACATATGATATTGTCCTGGTTTTGGCTAGGATAGAGTTAATTTTCCTCCTAGAACCTGGTATGGTGCTGTATTTTGGATTTAAGATGAGAACAGTGTTGATAATGTGCTGATGTTTTTTTAATTGTTGCAGAGCAATACTTACACTAAGCCAAGGACTTTTCAGCTTCTCACACTGCCTTGCCAGTGAGCAGGCTGGGGGTGCACAAGGAGTTGGGAGGGGACAGAACCAGGACAGCTAACCCAAACCGGCCAAAGGTATATTCCATACCATATGGTGTCATGCGGAACAATTAATATGGGGTGGCTGGCTGGGGTGGAGGCGACTGCTGCTTGGGGATGGGCATTGATTAGTGGGTGGTGAGCAATTGTGTTGTGCATCATAAAGCAAATAAAGGGGATGTTGTTGTGGGAGTCTACTATAGACCACCCAGCCATGACGATGACACTGACGAACTATTCTTTAAAGAACCAAGAGTTACTTCAAGATCAGCTGCCCTTGTCCTTATGGGTGACTTCAACCTGTCAGATGTCAAATGGGAATATCACACAGCTGAGACAAGCAAGTTCAGGAGATTCTTGAAGCACCTTGTTGATAACTTCTTGGTACAGATACTAAGAGAGCCAAGTAGGAAAGGTGCCCTCCTGGGACTGTTGCTTGTAAACAGGGAGGGTCTTGTGGGTGAAGTTGCGATAGGTGGCCTCCTTGGCCATAGTGACCATGAGGTAGTCAAATTCAAAATCTTTGGTGATGGGAGGAAAACTGCCACCAAAACTTCAACCCTGGATTTGGGGAGAGCAGACTTCATACAGCTCAGAGAACGAGTTAGTAAGGTCCCCTGGGACACTGCTTTTAAAGACATTCCATTTTAAAGATATTTAAAGACAGTCCATCAGTGCTGGTCGGTTTTTTAGCACCACCTCTGAAGAGCAGAGGAACAAGGGCAGAAGGCTAGCTTGGCTGAGCAGGAATCTTCTTCAAGAACTTAGGCAGAAAAAGAAAGTGTTTGGCTGCTGGAAGCAAGGTCAGGCAACATGGGAGGACTACAGGTATGCAGCTCGCCTTTGTAGAGAGAGAATCTGGGATGCAAAAGCCCAATTACAGTTGAAG
Organism: Cygnus atratus; assembly: GCF_013377495.2. Taxonomy (NCBI): domain Eukaryota; kingdom Metazoa; phylum Chordata; class Aves; order Anseriformes; family Anatidae; genus Cygnus; species Cygnus atratus. Next base: position 169,984,236 of record NC_066362.1, on the reverse strand, counting down.
CTGTCCAGCAGTGTGGGGAACACTAGAAAAGTCTTTTTTTAAAGTATGTTTACAGGAAAAGAGGGACCAGAGCAAACATTGGTTCGATACTTGATGAGAATGGTCCTGGTTTTGGCTAGGATAGAGTTAATTGTGTTGTGCATCACTTGTTTTGCACACGTTAGATATGATTATTATTTATTAATACATTATATCTACTATATATATAATATATAGTATTAATAATTATAATAATAATAATTTCTCTTCCTTTTCTGTCCTGTTAAACTGTCTTTATCTCAACCCACAAGTTTTTACTTTTATTTATTTTTTTCTGATTCTCTCCCCCATCCGACTGGGGGGCGACGAGTGGGAAGGTTAGTGAATGGTTGTGCGCTGCCGGCTGAGTTAAACCACAACAGGTATTTATAAGTGTATGTTATTTTAAATGACAACTGGACTTTATGTAAATGCTTATCTTGTTATTTTAAATGACAACTGGACTTTATGTAAATGCTTATCTTACAGTAGCTGGACTCCATGTGTAAGTCTTCAATGTATAAGACTCCCCAGACTTTAAATCGTAAAAAGATCAATTGAATTCCTAGGTTTCATTCCTAAGCTGCCACCATGTTTGAGGGTTACTGAGGCTTTATACACCATGTTATGGCATAATGTTTTACAGAGATGACAATACCCGAAAAACTGTTTTGTTTTGTATTTTTCTTTCTAGGTAAAATTCTTATTCTACTCTTTTAATAAAAATAAAAATATATATATTTGAAATACAAAGCTATTTCATCTTTATTTCTAACCAAGGAAATAGAACACTAGTTTACTCCTAGTAAACTCCTAGTAACTGTAATAAAGCAGCAAGAATAAGAAAGCAGTAAGACTGTAATCCATAAGCACGGATTACAAAAATCCTCAAATTAGAATGAATGCACAGGAGGGAGAAAGGCTGGTAAAAAATCCAACCAACTAGCCAAAGTATAAATTTAAGTCCTGATTTATGTACATTGTTTGAATTTTAAGTTATTGTATTGCAAACTGCATTCGCAATCAAGATTATTCACAGCTCTGATGAGATTACAGTAAATCTGGAGAAGGAAATCTATAAGAACAGAAAATGCTGTATTTTTTCCAGGTACATAAAAACATTGAAGTGGGAGAAATATAGAATTACGCAAAACTGAAACTGAAATCAATAGATGAAAAGAGAAAAGTTCTAGAATTAAGTGATAAGACACGGGAAAAGTTCTCAGGAAAGTTTCTTATAGATGACTAAACTTCATTTCAACTCTGTCAATTACCTGAATTATTCGGTGGTTCGGTATGTAGAGACATTTATTTTAATATTATTGTAAAATTGTTGCAAAGAGTCACAGGTGGGTTATAAGTGGCATCATTACTGAATTCATTAATGTCATGCATAAATTCAGAACCAGATATTTTATACCTCCTCTTAAAATGTTCCCTGATTTCCAGCAGTGACCCTCAGAAGGCACACATATGTGTGTTACAACAAACAGGTCTCCAGCCGGACTCTGTGCCGCCGATCACCACCCTCTGAGTTTGGCCAGTCAGCCAGTTCTCAACCCACTTTACTGTCCACCCGTCTATCCCATACTTTCTCAGCTTTGCTAGCAGGACGTCGTGGGAGAAAGTATCAAAAGTCTTACTAAAATCAAGGTAGATGACAACCACTGCTCTCCCCCCATCAACCCTGCTGGTGAGGCCATCATAGAAGGCAAAGAGGTTGGTCGAGCACGATTTTCCCAGGTACCCTGGGAAACTGCTTTTAAAGACATTGGGGTCCATCAGTGCTGGTCGGTTTTTAAGCACCACCTCTGAAGAGCAGAGGAACAAGGGCAGAAGGCTGGCTTGGCTGAGCAGGAATCTTCTTCAGGAACTTAGGCAGAAAAAGAAAGTGTTTGGCCGCTGGAAGCAAGGTCAGGCAACATGGGAAGACTACAGGTATGCTGCCCACCTTTGTGGAGAGAGAATCTGGGAGGTCAAAGCCCAATTACAATTGAAGCTGTCCAGCAGCGTGGGGGCTCTTTAAAGTATGTTTACAGGAAAAAGGAGGACCAGAGCAAACATTGGTTCGATACTTGATGAGAATGGTCACCTCACAAATGGGGACATAGACAAAGCAGAGATATTTAATGCATTTTTATCTCTGTCTTCCAACACCAGTGATGGGCTCTGGGAGCCCAGATGCCCTGAGTTGGAGGACCGTGACTGCAGGAATGATAAACTCCCAGTTTACCCTAAACTTGTGCGGGATTTCCTTCTCCACCTGGATGCATACAAGTCCATGGGGCCCGATGGGATTCATTCCAGAGTACTGAGGGAGCAGTTTGATGTCATTGCGGGACCTCTCACAATTATTTTTCAACAGTCTTGGGAATCCAGAGAGGTCCCAGTGGACTGGAAGCTGGCAAATTTGGTGCCAGTTTTCAAGAAAGGCAAGAAAGAAGATCCTGGCAGCTACAGGTTTCTCAGTCTCACTTCAGTGACTGGTAAAAGTATGGAGAAGATTACTCTGGGTGTTATTGAAAAATACCTGAAGAACAATGCAGTCATTGTTCGGAGTTAACATGGGCTGACTAGTGGAAGGTCATGTCTAACAAACTTAATTTCCTTCTACAACAAGATGCACAATGGGCTCTAGGTGATCCTGCTCAGCAGGGGGGTTAGACTAGATGATCTTCAGAGGTCCCTTCCAACCTCAACCATTCTGTGATTCTATGAATCTGTGATTACCCAGCTAGTTGACGCATGGAAACCAGTCAGTGTGATCTTTCTGGATTTCAGTAAAGCTTTCTATACTGTCTCTCCCAGATTCTTTCTGGACAAAAAGACCAGAATACAGTTAGATTAAAGCACAATAACACAGGTGAACAACTGTCTGATGGGTTGGGCCCAGAGGGTTCTTGTAGATGGGGTTACATCAGGTTGGTGGCCTGTCACTAGTGGGATTCCGCAGGGCTCCATTTTAAGAGCAGTCCTCTTCAATGTTTCCATAAACATTGATGAAGGACTTGAAGGCTTTTTGAGCAAGTTCGTGGATGATACCAAATTGGGTGGAGCTGTTGACTCCAGCAAAGGTGGTGAGGCTTTGCAGAGAGATCTGGACAAATTAGAGAGCTGGGCAATCACAGAATCACAGAATTGTAGGGGTTCAAAGGGACCTCAAGAGATCATTGGGTCCAGCCCCCCTGCCAATCAACAACAATATGAAGTTTAACAAGAGCAAGTGTCAGGTTCTGCACCTGGGAAGGGGCAACCCTGGTTATATGTACTGGCTGGGGGACGAGATCCTGGAGATCAGCTCCGCAGAAAGGGATCTGGGGGTTTTGGTTGTCAACAAGCTGGACATGAGCCATCAGTGTGCCTTGGCAACCAGGAGGGCCAACCATATCCTGGGGTGCATCAAGAATGGCATTGCTAGCCAGTCAAGGGAAGCGATTGTCCCGCTCCACCCTGTGCTCGTGCGGCCTCACCTCAAGTACTGTCTGCAGTTTTGGGCATGATAGTATAAGAAAGATACAAAACTGTTAGAGAGGGTCCAAAGGAGGGCAACAAAGATGGTAAAGGATCTAGAGGGAAAGACGTATGAGGAGTGTCTGAAGTCATTTGGATTGTTCAGTCTGGTTAAGAGGTGAGACCTCATTGTGGTCTATAACTTCCTCACGAGGCGGAGCGGAGAGGCAGGTACTGATCTCTTCTCTCTGGTGACTAGTGATATGACCCGAGGTAACAGCTTGAAGCTGTGACAGGAGAGATATCTGATAACTTCCTGGATATCAGGAAGTTTTTTCACCAAGAGGGTGCTCGGGCACAGGAACTGGTTCCCCAGGGAAGTGTTCACGGCACTGAGCCTGCTGGAGTTCAAGATGTATTTGGACAACACTCTCAGACACATGATCTGATTTTTTTTTTTTTTATTTTTTTTTTTATTTTTTTGTGGTCCTTTGGAGACCCAGGATTTGGACTCAATGATCCTTGTGGGTCCCTTCCAACTCAGACACATGATCTGATTTATAAATATATATGTATATATATGTTTTTTATTTTATTTTTTATTTTTTTTGTGGTCATTGGGGGACCCAGGAGTTGGGCTCGATGTTTCTTGTGGGTCCCTTCCAACTCAGACATCCTATGATTCTATGATTCTATACAGACTTCTTGGACATCAGTAAAAGTGTCATCCCATAATAAACACCTATATGTTGCAAGTGAAGGAAATTCCAGGTCCCCACAGACTATGATGACAGAACAGACACCTCACATGTCAATGTATGCATGTAGACTGCTTTAGTTTAGTGGCTCACTTCAGTTGCTTAGATATAAGTGTCTGGATGGCAAAAGGACCCCAGTGTGTTCCCAGTTTACTGGTGCTGAATTGTACATAGGTTTCAGAAGTTCTTGTGACATATGCTCAGGTGGCCAAGAAGGCCAACAGCATCCTGGCTTGTATAAGAAACAGTAGGGCCAGCAGGGCTAGGGAAGTGATTGTCCCCCTTTACTTGGCTCTGGTGAGGCTGCACCTCAAGTGCTGTGTGCAGTTTTGGGCCCCTCACTACAAGAAGGACATGGAGGTGCTCGAGAGAGTCCAGAGAAGGGCAACAAAGCTGGTGAGGGGTCTGGAGAACAAGTCTTACGAGGAGCGGCCGAGGGATCTGGGATTGTTCAGTCTGGAAAAGCGGAGGCTCAGCGGTGACCTTATTGCTCTCTGCAGGTACCTTAAAGTAGGCTGTAGCGAGGTGGGGTTTGGTCTATTCTCCCACGTGCCTGGTGACAGGACGAGGGGGAATGGGCTAAAGTTGTGCCAGGGGAGGTTTAGGTTGGATATTAGGAAGAACTTCTTTACCAAAAGGGTTGTTAGGCGTTGAAATGGGCTACCCAGGGAAGGTGGTTGAGTCACCATCCCTGGAGGTCTTTAAAAGACTTTTAGATGTAAAGCTTAGTGATATGGTTTAGTGGAGGACTTGTCAGTGTTAGGTCATGGATTGGACTAGGTGATCTTGGAGGTCTCTTCCAACCTGACGATTCTGTGATTCTGTGATTCTGTGTATCAGTGTAATGGGATATCTTGACTACTCCAGGATGTGACAATCACTTGTAGATACCTGTATTAAGGAAAAAAAACAGTCTTATCTGATAATATAGAAGAGACTGAACTGAGATTTGCTGATGTCCTGGAGGCTAAGCTGCTATTCAAAGGGATCTCAACAGGCTGACAATACTGTGAAGAGAAACCTCATGAAGTTCAACAAAGGTAAGTGCTGTGTCCTTTGGGATGGAATATGAAACAGTACAAGCTGGGCACCACCTTTCTAGAAAGCAGTGTTGCAGGTTGTGAAAGGCAATAAGTTGGACATGAGGAAAGAGTGTATTGATGTAGCAAAGAAGGCCAAGGACACACTGGTATGTATCAGAGTGTTGTCAGTAAGTCCAAAAAGTGATTATTTTTCTCTATTTTTCATCTGTGAGAACATATCTAGAACAGTGAATCCAATACAGATACACCAAGACAATTAGGATCCTGAAGCATATGACATATGAGGACAGACGAGAAGACTAATTGGGGATCCAATTGGTGTCCTCAATTGCTTGAAAAGCAATTACAGAGAAAATAGAATCAGTCTTCAGAGCTGTACAGCAAAAGAACAAGAAACAGTGGACAAAGCTGCAGCAAGATACATATTAGGAAAAAAAATATCACAATGAAAGCTGTCAAAATCTGGAACACATTACTGAAAAAGTGTGAGGAATCTGCATTCTTCCAAATACTCAGAACTCAACTGGACAAGATCTTGAGAGACATGCTCAAACTACAAAGTCAAATCTAGCTAAGGATCTACCTAAGAATCTACCTAAATCAGGTGACCTTCACAGGTCTGCTATGACTGAAATTATTCAATTAGTCTACAGTTCTAGAATCCTATATTGTAAACCCAGTCCTGAAAAGGACTTTTCAAAGTGTGACCCCTCATTCCCATACACAATGCTGCCGGAAGAAAATTGATGAAATTCTTCTTTCTGTTCTTCCCATGGGTAATTTACAGAAAGGTAAGGCACTCAGACCAGCATTTTTCTTTAATATATATTTATATACAGACAGAACACCCTCTTGAATCTGTCTTGACCTGAAAACATTATACTGTTGGTGAGAAAACACAAAGGAAAGACCGGAGGACTGGGTTTTGTGCATCCCTGTCCCCTTCTCCCTCTTTGTTTCACAATGAAAAATAAAGAAAAATAATCCACACACACACACACAAAATCATGTCTGCGTTCTTATCCTAGTAACCTTGTACTTGTGATTAGGTGTATTATAAAAGCCACCCTCTCATACACTTTCTGTCATTTATATTTCAATGAAAAAAAAAAAAAAGGTATTCTTCTGATTTTTGGTGAATATCACTGGAAGACTTATTTTTGAGACTCCGTTAAATCATTGAGTTACTGGTTTTTAAATCTGTAAGTCTCTGTAAGTAAGACTTAACTCCACCTCCAGCATTGACAGATGTGAGCAGATTCCCGTATTTTACTCGGTTGTGTCTGCATGAGTATATAGTCCCCTTTTACATTCCAGTCACAGCAGTCGTATCCTCCCATGATTATGATGATCTCCTGAAGATAAACCTTTTGTTTTCTCTCAGTTTATTATAAAATGTTATTATCTTCACAAAGTTCAAGATGTTAATTGTCAATAAACTTCATATTGATTGTTACTCAATCAATGGAATCAATGGGATCAAATTAATGGGTGTGTGAGAAATAAAGTTTTGCTTTTGCAGTGGAAAATTCCACTAATCTTGCATATTCAAAAGTGATTGTGCAGGCATAGCAGTGGCATAACAGTGGGGAGTATGTTAAGCAGATAAGGGGAAGGTCCCACTGTTCCCAAATAAGGAGGATATCTAAGAAAAATAAGATGAGCAGTGCAAAATCAGTAAAATCAAAACCTCATAGCCCCTCTAGTCACTAGAGAAGAAGGAAAAAGAAGAAAAAAAAAAAAGGAAGAAAAAAATAGAAAATGAGAAATTAATAGTTGGTTAAATAAAATTGTATATATATCACATAGTAATAAACGTCGAGTTGTTTGTGAACCTGTAGTACTCAGCTAATGAGGAAATGGGAGGAATCAAGTGTCGGGTAATAGGGAATATAAGGTTATGATATACTTTTACTGTGAGCTCCTGCTTGCAGAATGCATGCCATTGCAGTCATGAATAAAAATGCTACTTCACTGAGATACTCTCCTAAGGCTATGTTATTGGCTGCAGATTGTTTCTCACAGGTGGGAAGACTGAAAAGCATCTGGGAATCCAAGAAAGTGATCGATCAACGCAGCTGTGCTCTGCTCTCTCTAGTATACCCCATGCCAACATAGCATGACCACTACTGAGACAGGCCCAGTATCTGATCTGTAGCAGGATAAAGGCAGCAACTTGAGGCACACTGAGGAGTGGAAGCAAGTTACTACATGAAGACATAAGAGGAGTTCCTGTCTGTCCTCTCAGATTGTATTACAGAATAGGCATGAGTAAAAGATGGTAGAAGAGGTACTCTGCAAGTTCTCTCACTAAGGTCAGATCCACCAACCCCTTGTAGCAAGTGCAGCATCAAGACCAGCACCATGAAGAAACAGTGGCAAGTTTTAGTCATAGACTCCCTCCTGAAGGGAACAGAGGCTTTCATCTGCACACCAGACCCTCTCAACAGAGAAGTTTGCTGCCTTTCTTGGGCTAGGATCAGGGACATCACCAGTAAACTTTTGAACTCAGTACAGCTTTCAGATTATTATCCACTCCTGCTCTTTCATGTGAGTACCAACAATGTCACAACAAGAAGCCTGAGGTTTATCAAAAGAGGGGTTGTGGGAAGACTAGAGGATTCAGGACTACAGGTAGTGTTTTGCTCAATCCTCCCAGTAATGGGGAGAGACATGGAAAGAAGGTGAGTCCAGGTCATCAATGCCTGGCTCTAAGACTGGTGCCTAAGACAGAATTTTGGTTTTATAATCATGGAAGAGTCTTTGAGATGAAGGGTCTGCTTGGACTTTATGGGACCCACCTGTCTCAATCAGGGAAATATTTCTTGGCTTGTAACCTGACTGATGGCTTTAAACTAGGATAAATGGGGGAAAGGAATACTGGTAGGAACACTGAGGTCAAACCAAGGGATGGTACAACATCATCTGAGAGTGACAAGGCTAATAGGATGGACCTGGCACTTAGGGACATGGTTTAGTGGGTAGCATTGATAGTAGGGTGATGGTTGTCTTGAAGGTCTTTTCCAACCTTAATGATTCTATGATTCTATGATCTACATAGAGCACTGAGGGTTCAGGATCACATCTGAAAAGCTTGTATGCAAATGCACACAGTATGAGGAACAAACAGGACAAACTGGAAGCTTCAGTACTTTCACAGATTTATGATATCATTGGTATTATTGAGACTTGGTAGGATGAGTCCCAAGACTGAAGACCTGGTGTAGAGAGCTATTGGCTGCTCAGGATGAATAGGCAGCACAGGAGAGGCGGAGGTGTTGTGCTGTATGTAAAGGAGGGATTAGACTGTGTATATTTTACAGTTAGGGATGATGTGGCAGAGAGCCTCTGGGTGAGGATTCAGGGGATGGACAGAAAAACAGATGTCATTGTGATTGTCTGCTATTAACCACCCATTCACGACAATAGCATGGCTAAAATATTCTACAGGCAAATCTCTGGATCAGTTGCCCTCATCCTTATGAGATATTTCAACTTTCCAGAAATAAACAGGGAATATCATAGTTCCATGACAAGTAAGTTGACTAGGAAAGGTGCCCTTCTAGATTTGTTTGAGAATAGAGAAGGCCTTAGGGAAGAGTTCATTGAAGGTGTTTTTCTTGGCCACAGTGATCATGAAATAGTTGAGTTCAAAATTTTTGATATAATGAGAAAAGAGGTCAGCAGATTTGCTACACTGGACTCTTAAAAGAGCAAACTGTAAGCTTCTCAGGGAGCTCATTAGCAGTGTCCCCTGGGAGTCTGCTCTACTAGAGGGTTAAGGGGTTTATGAGAGTTAGTCACTTTTCAAGAACCACCTTTTAAAAGCCCAGAAGCAGGTAATCCTATTGTATCAAAAGTCAAGCAAGCAGGGCAGAAGGACAGCTTAGCTGAACAGGGAACTTCTCCTGGAGCTAAGGCAGAAGAAGAAAATATCTTTGGAAACAAGATCTGTCTTTTCAGGGAGAGTACAGAGCTGTAGTTTGCACCTGTAGGGAGGAAACAAGAAAAGCCAACACTCGACTTGAATTAACACTGGCCAGTGTGGTATCAGACAACAAAAAAGCCTTTTTTTTTTGTTTAAAAGTATGTCAACAGAAGGAGAGACCTAAGAAAAACAGAGGCATTTAATAACTTAAATTTTGTATCAATTTTTAATAGTAATGATAGATCTTGGTCTGCCCAGTCCTCTGATTTGGAGAACTGGGGAAGCATTGACTTTCTACCTGTGGCCACCAAAATTTGAAGGGACCAGTTATATCAGCTGAATGTTCATAAGTCCATGGGTCCTGACAGGGTTCAAGCCAGGGTACTGAAGGAGTTAACGAATGTTGTAGCTTGTCCCCTCTCAACAATTTACCAAAGACTGTGGGAGTCTGGTAAGATCTCTGCTAACTGGAAGCTAGCCAATGTTACCCAGATCTTCAAGAAGGGCATGAGGGAAGACCCAGGAACTACAGAGCTGTTAGTCTAACCTGGAAAAGTTATGGAGAATATTATTCTGAGTGCTATTGAAAGGCATTTAAAGAACAAAGCAATTATAAGGTATAGTCAATAAGGGATCGTTGAGGGAAAATCCTGTCTTAGTAATTTGGCATCTTTCTACAAGAAAGTCACCCACTTGATGGATGAAGTGGGTGTAATCTTTCTGGATTTTAGTACGGCATTTGATAGCATCCTTCACAATATCCTTCTGGACAAATTGTCCAACTGTGAGTTGAACAGGTTCGGGCTACACTAGGTGATGAAATAGCTGAACACTAGAACTCAAAGAGTTGTAGTGAATGGTGCTACATCTGGCTGGTGAATGATTGCTAGCAGTGTTCCACAGGGCTCAATTCTAGGGATGGTTCTGTTCAACATTTTGATCAATGATCTGGATGAAGGAAATTAATTCATCTTTTGCAAGTTCACTGATAATACTAAACTGTGGGATGCTGTTGACTCTGAAGGGACAGGAGACTTTGCAGAGAAAACTAGATACATTGGAGCATTGGACAATCAGCACTGGAATGAAATTCCAAGTCCAAGTGCAAGGTGCTTCACCTGGGTCGGGACAAACCCAGACAGGAGAGCAGACTGGGAGAAGAACTGATTAAGAGCAGCCCTGCAGAGAAGGACTTGGGGGTTCTGGTGTATGAAAAGCTTGACATGAGCTTGTAGTGCTCACTTGCAGCCCAGAAGGCCAATTGCATCATGGGATGCATCAAAAGAGGTGTGACCAGCAGGTCGAGGGAGGTGATTGTCCCCCTCTACTCTGCCCTCGTGAGGCCCTACCTGGAGTGCATCCAGGTCTGGGGCCCCCAGCACAAAAAAGATACGGAACTGTTAAAGTTAGTCCAGAGGAGAGCCACAAAGATGATCAAGGAGCTGGAGCACCTCTCCTATGAAGAAAGGCTGAGAGAGCTGGAGTTGTTCAGCCTGGAGAAGAGAAAGCTCCAGGGAGACCTCATTGCAACCTTTCAGTACTTAAAGGCTTCATTAAAAAAGATGTACTTCAATAAAAAGGAGAGAGAAGGACTCTTTACTTGGATAGATAATGATAGGACAAGGGAGAATGGACTTAAACTAAAAGAGGATAGATTTAGACTAGACATTAGGAGGAAATTCTTCACTGTAAGGGCAGTGAGGCATTGGCACATGTTGCCCAGAGAAGTTGTGGATGCCCCATCCCTGGAGATGTTCAAGGCCAGGCTGGATGGAGCCTTGGCCAATCTGATCTAGTGGGGGGCATCCAACTAGAGTTGGAGTTAGATGATCTTTAAGGTCCCTTCCAACCCGAGACATTCTGTGATTCTATGATTCTGTGATTCTAGGATTCCATATTATTTTATTCTATTTAAAATATTAAGTTATGTTGGAGGGAGCACGTTAGGTTCCTACGTATTGTACTTTTATTATTATTATTATTATTATTGTTGTTGTTGTTGTTGTTGTTGCTGTTATCCTTTCTTTCTTTCTTCCTTTCTTTCTTTCTTTCTTTCTTTCTTTCTTTCTTTCTTTCTTTCTTTCTCTTCCTTTCTTCCTTTCTTCCTTTCTTCCTTTCTCTTTCCCTTCCTTCCCTCCTTCCTTCCTTCCTTCCTTCCTTCCTTCCTTCCTTCCTTCCTTCCTTCCTTCCTCTCCTTCTTTCCTTCTCTCCTTTCTTTCTTTCTTTATTTATTTATTTATTTTTCTTTCTTTCTTTCTTTTTCTTTCTCTCTCTTTCTTTCTTTCTTTCTTTCTTTCTTTCTTTTTCTTTCTTTTTCTTTTTCTCTCTCCTTTCTCTCCTTCTTTCTCTCCTTTCTTTCTCTTCTTCTTTCTCTCCTTCTTTCTTTCTCTCCTTTCTTTCTTTCCCTTCTTCTTTCTCTCCTTCTCTCCTTTTCACTTTCTCTCCTTCTCTCCTCTCCTTCTTTCTTTTTTTTTTTCAGGGTTTTTGAAGTATTTGTTCAAATTTAATTTGTTTTTCTTAAGCAGAAAACCTACTATGTGCATTGTCACCTGTTTTTTTACATCTGATGCATTTTTTCTGAACTTCATGGTCAGTAATGACCTACCTTCTATCACAACAAAAAACCTTTGAGACCTGACGGTTATTCAATATCATTAAATGTAACAGTCACGGCAGTTCTTCCATTAAATTTCCCCTTTTCATTAATACCTGAAAAAGAGTTATTATTTTGTTTGAATGGATTTGGGCTTTAACCAGAGCCCACATACTGCATACTACCCTATTCATAACAAAAGTCATCTTTTGTTTCACGCAGATATAGAGAACCTTCCTTTAAGTGTAAACATAAATAGTACAATCACTCAGTATAAATGATTTGGTTTCCCAAATCTTTTGGGGATGCACAGGAGAGATACAAAAAATAAAATAAAATAAATAAAATAAAATAAAATAAAATAAATAAAAATTCTCTGTCCCTAGTGAATCTGACACAAAGTCATGAGATCAGTCATAGACATAATGTGTTTTGGCACAGCTTCACTCAGGGAATGAACCTCGTACCTGATGCATATGAAAGTTTCCCTAAATCCAATTACCAGATAACCTAATTTCTACACATGTATCTTTAAACATGCATCTTTAATCCCTTTTTTTGGCAATGCTTCCTTTGAAACAATACTCACATATCATAATGAATGTCAGTGTCACAGTAAATATCAATGGCAGAATAAAAGGAATGTACCTAGCTGTACCCAGAAGTAAAAAAGCTTTTTTGTTTGTTTGTTTTCTTTTTCTTTTTCTTTTTCTACAATCAAACTTTGTCTACTGTCTCCTACCCAGACTTTTAATGATTGATTACTACAATCAGGTTACTTGCAAAGTGAAGAAGTTCTTTAGAGCAGCATAATCCCCAAGCATTTTAAATTTGTAACATTTAATTTGAGGAACAAAAAGAAACATTTAAAAATGTAACTACCAGTACCATCATATAATTATGTTGCTCAATTTTCTTAAACATGTGAAAGAATGCTCTTTCGAAGGCTCATGTGAAATCTGGAATTCACAACCACAGGAAAAAAATCAAATAAAAGATGTTTTTGGTAACTTTAATTTTGCTCCTTTAAAATAGCAGGTTTTTTTGTTTTGTTTTGTTTTTTATAGTATTAATGTGCCTCAAAAATATTAAAGAAATATTGAAAATTTAAAACAGCTACAGATTTTAGAAGTCTTTGTGGACAGCCCTTTATAAATGATTTTCCTCCATTTTATAACACATTTTGATGTATGAACCTGAATAACTAATACTAAAGGAGACATGCATTTGACACTTAGCTGAGGAAGGAATTAGCCTTCTGTTGCTGAAAAGCTGCCAGGAATAAAGGAGGCCCTATGTTTATTAATCATACTTCTGAAAACTGAAGAATGAAAATGCTTCTTGAAAATACCAGAGTTATTTTAGGTAACACTAATTGTCCATGATACGGTAAAGAAGACATTCACTGATAGTCAACAATCCTGCCTCATAGTTTCCCAACACTATTGTTTTGGAACAAGTAAGAGAACCAGTGTGGACTTCATCTGGTGCACAGTCTACCAGCAAATCCATATAATTCTTGCTTACGTTTAGGATTTTCATAGAACTTCATAAATGACTGAAACACTAAAGAAAAAATGTTTTCTTTCCAAAGTCACAAAAGATCAATTAAGACTTTAAAGAGAGAGGAAATGAAAACAGAAATGTTAAGATCAGGATGTACATGTTTTTTGAACATATTATTTCATTGAGGAAATATATATGAACTTAAACTGACTCATTTATCAGGTGTCTTTACTGGTCAGACAGGCTTATTGAGGAAAAGCAAAACAGCACTGGCCAAGCAGACATAAAAACTTTAGGTTTTTATAGTAGCAAAGTGCAGAGTCATTCAGAACCATGAAAAACATTGCCATATGAATGGATGCTAGTGTGTTTATTAAAGAAATCTTGCCTGTTTCTTTCACTGTGCAGCATATGTGTGTATGGACCGGAGACCAGTCATCTATGTCATTACTTAAAATGCTGATGCATTCTACCATTCAACTGTTAGCATAGCTTTAGTCCAAGCTAAGCAGTACTTTTGTGTACAAAACTCAGGTATTTCTAAGAGCTAGCACAAGCAAGCACTATTGCTAAGATATTTGTTCCTATTTATTTCAATACAGTCAAGCTATTTTACAAAGGCGGTAAGCTTAGCTGTATGGGTGAAATTTTTTTTACATGCCATTTGGCCTCTGCGACAAAGAACACCCCTTTCTTATTTTGCTAGGGTAGATGTAGTTCTCACCTCTCCAAAGCAATGAGACACCAAATTTGATTACAGCCTGTTTCAAATCTAATGCATAATCTTTGGCAGAAAAATGTCTGTCCGCATGTCAGTAGGATGTGTTTTGCCTTCACTAGACAGCAGAAAATTGATTCTGTTGGAGAACTGAATCTAGAAAAGAGAAACTCAAGAGCTATAATTTTACCTTTTTTTTTTTTTTTACATATATTTTAGTATTACATGCACTATTTCTATATACTGTGACTTGCAATCATGAATACAAGGTTGCAGCTGCTTCTACAAATAAAAGTCTCTCTAATAAAAGTGATAATAATAACAATAATAAATGGCTTTTGAATAATATAACAAGTAATGGTAGATGGAGAATTTTCAGTTTAGATAAGTGATGAAAAGTACAGATGTGTAATAAGAAAGGCTTATCCAAAATATCTGTCTTCTGGACCAAATTTTCTACTTCTGTTTAATATGCCTCTGTAGTCAATTGCAGACAAAATGTATATTCAGTAAGAATTCAATACATATTCAATGCGATACCAAACTGCTCAATTTGAAGTCATACGTACTACTATCAACTGTGCCTGAAACTAAACTATATGTCTAAAATTAGATGTGAAATTATCCTTCTCACTACTTCTGAATTAGGGATCTCACAAAAATGCTTCCCTGCTCCTCTCTCTCTTTTTAGGCATCCACTCTTCTGTGGAAGAAGATGTTCAGCAACATCTTTTACACATTCACTTCTTATTTTTATATCCCTTAGCAATATCAATATCTTTTAAAACAAGTGGAAGGAGCTATTTTTTTGTGATAAATTTTCTTTTGAACTTTTCCTGATATAAGTCCTCCTCTATTATCATGAATTAAAACAAACAAACAAATAAAACCAACTTTCTCTGAAGAGATTTCATAGTGTTCCCAAGAAAGTCCTTTCAGTTCCGTCTCTCTCAGCTCAAATTAATTTGATCAGGGAGAAAAAAAAATAAAAAAATTAATTGGCATTACTTATTGTAAATGTTATGAACAATAAGCATGCACTCAGTAAATGAGTACATCAAACATCTAATAATACATTCTGAATTGTATTAAAAATAATTTGTATTATACATTTGGAACTAAGCAGAAATACATTGTTTTGTTTTTGGATCCAAGTCTTTACCATAATTCAGCAGTCATTATTAAACACAGCCCTTTTCTTTTCCATCATATTCACACACCCCAGAGATTTGTAGTGTATGTTTACATTATAGCAGAAGCTTATCTCTAATAACCTTAATTGAAAAAACATAGTCAGACCTCCTATAACTGTCAGAAAAGTATATACTCACATCTGGAAAAAGTGGACTTTGAGTTTCAGAACTGTTTACAGGAAAAAATAAAAACAAACAAGACCAACCAAACAAAATCACATATGTTCTTAATTTTTTCCCCTTCAGAGGCAATAGAAAGGCAAGCAGGTAGGACAAACTATATGGTCACAGACTGATAGAGGTTATTTTCTCTTCTCTTGTAGTTGAAATTCAGCTATAAATTGCTAATATAAACAAACAAACAACAACAACAACAAACTTTTCATTGATTTATCTTGAAATCACATTGTTCCCATCAGTGAGGCAAATGAACAGTTAAGGATAGCTGTGGCTGAGTAGGTATCTGGCAAGATACACAAATATTCCCACCTTATTTTCCTTATTTCCTCCTTCTTACGTTCCTTATTTTCTCCTCTCCAGTATATATATATGTGTGTGTGTGTGTGTGTTCTTATATATACATGCACAAATACATGTGTTTTCTTGTGCACTATGCATCTATGTGTGTGTTGGCAAGGGAGGAAAACACAAAGAAAGGATTCTAGCATTTAATTTATTCCCACCTAATTTAGTTTAATATGAGGTACTCTGTCTTTTTAAAATATGATATTTGTAGATTTAGAAATGAAATCAAAGTGTTATCCTAGTCATGCCAACAAACAACAAATTTCCCCTTCCTTTCTGTGTAATTAATTCCTTATTAGGTGTTCAGGGCACACGCAATACAGCAAACGAAACAGTATTTTTAGCTACATTTCTCTGTGTGCAAACTCAATGTATGAAAGAACTCAAATGTCTAAGAAACAAGAAACAGGAAATCAAATTACAAACAGACTGCAACGATGTAGGTAACTTAAATTATTATGCCCAAATCAAGACATGCTAATCATCTTAAAAAATATAGATCAAGGAGAAAAAAAAAATCATTGTAGTGGTATTTCATACATCAGTCCTAACAGATCTTATTTTTGACAGGTAATCTGAAAAAAATATCTTTCACAAAAAGAGACATTCTTCTTAAATCAAAAAACTACATTGTTCACTTCTCTGAAGGTTATTCATTCTCAAGGGCAAAAAAAAAATACTTTTTTTTTTAATCCCTAGAAATGTTCTCCAAATTAAACTTTTTTTTTTTTTTCAAAATGCTCTCTCTGAAAAATAGAATGTAGACTTTTTAAGCATGCACAATTTAGGTTATAAAATGGCTTGAGTCATTGTAGAGGCCTGAAAACCCAACTTCAAGAATATCCTTTGAATGTTTCTGTCAAGCAGAATGGATTGAATCATACAAAAATGCAGACTGAGGCAAGGGACAAGAGCAGCCCTGAGGGAGGAGCAGTTTCAGCCACTGCTTTTTTACAGTAAATTATACTGTTTCCTGCCCGTAGGCAGCTGAATAATCCAATAAGAGCTGAAACAATAAAAGTAAAAGGCCCATGGTTAAAACCTAGGCTACTCTATGTAATACCCAGCATTCTTTCTTAAATCTAATACTGCTATGAGACAAATAAGCATAGACTCTTAAAAAAAAAAAAAAAAGTGCCAGATTGCAAAATTTGAGACAAGTGGTAACTAAGATTCCTTACATGTTTCTAGCAAGCCTCAAATCCCAGCATGAACTGAAAATGAAGGTCTAAACACCTACAAAAATATAGGCCATATTTTCCAATTCAATTCTCCATTTAAGGACAGAGAATAGATGACAGAAGACAGAGTATTAGCTTTAGTAGCTCTAATTCCAATTGATCTGTAAAAGACAGATGTTTCAGGTATTTTACTTTTGAAAAAAATAAAACAAACAAACAAACAACACAAAGAACAAAAACACATACCCAAAGTTTTACATTTTTCAAATTAGTTGTTTAGTGTTCCAGCAGGAGATTATATAATAAATGAGATCCTATGTTATTTTTGTACTTTTAGGAAGAAAAAAATAAAGAAAATAAAAGTAAAATCTGAATGTTTTATTGAATTCAATTTCTCATTTTCTAAATAAATTAACATAAAATACATCTCATTTTATTTCAGGAACTTGGTTAGCTCAAAACCTTTAAAAGTTAGAACTTCTCTAACACAGACCCTTTTGGTTGAACTGAGTTAAGGAGCAATTACACAAGCATATTGCCTTTTGTGTCCTTGGGATTTTCTTAGGCCTTTGAATATGATCTGTAAGATTGTTCACTTTTTGACTAGTGCTTGGTAGTATACTACTGCTATAATACTCAAGGGTAGGCCAAAAACACAAGTCTTTTCATGCATTGGCTCGTATAAGTGTCAAATCACCAGCCTAAACCAAGTGAAAGGGAATGTTAATTAAAAGGGAAGGATATGTTCCAGTTGTTCTAATCAAAGAGAGCTTAATCACTTCATAAGCTGGTTCCCTTTGTTGGAGGAAATTCGGAACAACCTTGTTACTTTTGATAACTGTAAGCCACTGACTCATGGCCCCTTGACAGGCTAGCTAAGTATGTAATAACATTTCTCTGTATCTGGGGACTAGCTTAGCTGGCTTTATAATAGATTATTGTGGGTGTTAAAAGTGAAACGTTAGTCTTTCTTTAAAGCTCTGTATACCCTGGTAATTAAGGTTATAAAAAGGGCATTGAACACAATGCAGCTTCAAGGTCACCAAACATGGATACAAAAGTCTTCAGTTTGTGTAAATAAGATATTAACCATAGGTTTATCTTGGGGTGCTGATAACTAAGAATGGTTCTTCTTTTAACAGTACACCAGAAATTCACTGAAAGTTATTTTTAAGTGCAAAATTTACTTCACTTCAATTAGAAGACCCAGTAAATTGTAAGTAATTTTATGAGACATAAAAGGGTGTAAGACATTAAAAGAAAAAACAAACAAACAAACCCATAAACAAACAAACAATAACAACAACAAAACATCTCTCAAGTAAACAGAACATTAGCAGATGGAACACAATCACCTCTGCAGGAGTGGATGTTACCTAGTATAACAAGAATCTTAGCAAAATCCCTTCAGTTTTGGCATAACAAGTTGAGAGGGACTGTGAAGACTAGGATTGTATTTTAGCTTTCAGGGCAATGATGATTATATGTAATTTATACTTTTCTATTTGATGTGTTTCTTTGTGAATGGAAAAGTCTGAATAAAGGATTCTCCTGTACTTGAGGTTTAAACTCCTAACAGATGGAAGAGCATGGGACAAGAGGAACTACATAACTTAAGAATGTAAAACAAGTTCATTTAAATAAATAAACAAATGAGGTTGTTGTGCTGTTGTTGTTGTCATTGTTTTTAAAAAGAATGTCTGGCATTTTGTTGAAAAATTAGGGGTAGGCAAAAAGGTGAAATGATGTCTAAAGGTGCCATTAGGAATGACCAGTGTAAAGGCACATTGATATGTGTGTGTGTGGCTGTGTTCATAAAAAAGTCTGTGGCTTAATTTGTAACAGAGCCAGCATAAGAAATTTCCTACTCCATTGTGCCATGATCAAGAGACTGATATTACCTTTCAGGTCTGCTAATTTGATTGTCTGACAGTTCTGTAAGAGAAATGTGTGAAATCACTAAAAGAGTTGCTCCTAAACACATGCACACCAACATATGAGCACAATACGTAATGCAACATAAAAAGTTAAAAAAAAAAAAAAAAAAGAGAGGACCTGGTTTGCTATAAGGAAAATTTTTTTCTTGATAAGGAGGCAGTGGAGTAGTCTTCCCAGAGAGATTGTGGAGGTTTCCAAGACCAGACTGCAAAAAGCCCTAAGCAACCTGATCTGCCCCTTTCCTGACCCTGCTCTGCTAGGCTGGCCTAGAGACCTACTGAGGTCCCTCCCAACCTGAATTATTTTATGATCCTATGAGATAGGACCAGGGAGAAATCATATGACTCAAACCTACACTCCTATGCTCAAGTGGAGGCTTGGGTTCCAATCAGTCCCACATTGAACATTTAAATATTTTCTTGTAGTGAAACTGCTTCAGAAAGAATTTCTACACCTTTGATCATTGTTACAAGTATTGCCTATGTATGAAGTTTTCAATAAAGCAGGTTAACACAAACAAAATTCAGACAAAGGACCCAATTCCTGTTTCTTTCCTTTGAATTTAAAGAAATAGAAAGAAGGAAAAATGAACTATGAAATAGAAGCATATGTCCTTAAGCTACAGATAAATGAGTACTGTGTCCGAAAATTACTTGAGTCTTAAATATTTGCCAAATGAAGACAAAAAGTATGAGTCTGGCAGATACATAAAGTGATATTTGTAGTTCCAAATTTTAATTGCTATATTCATAAAGAAGACAAATACTATATAATTTAAAACCACAGTTCCCCAACATCATGTAATCATTTGAAGTATTATTATCAATAAAGCATTTAGATGAACAGTAATAACCATATCATACTGTATTTAGGCTTAAAGAACAATCACATTCTCCAAACAGGATAAAATGCTCTTATTCTTGAAGTGTGCATACAAGACCTGATTCTACTCCAAATGACTTCAACCAAAAAATTTAAAGAAAAATTTATAGCTGTATGCTGTGAAAGACTTAGTCTTTCTGGTAGGCTTGTCCTTAAAATGTCTTTTAGACTAAGTTCTTCTGGGGATTTATAACCCACATGATTTCAAAATCCTGTCTAGAAGTAGAAGGTAGGCAAGCAAACTGCTGTGTTGAGGGCAAATTTTGCCAAAGAATTGTAGTGATAGGATACAGTAGAAGATTAAAACACATGAACTTTCTTGTCTCTGTATGTGCTGGCAAATGTGCATATGTCACATATCCTGTTCACTAGTTTCCCTGAGATTCAGAGCACTCTCCAAAATAAAGTGAGCTCAATTAAACCCAAATAAAGGTACACTTCCTCACCTGTAGGGCATTTCAGACGACTCAAAGTCCTGTAACAAGGTGTAGACAGTTTGCCAGTTTATCCACAGCTCATCATGAATGTTTTCCACAATATGCAGTACAGTTATATTCATGTATCAATTTTCATGTATAAAGAATTTCCCAATGCTTAAAATAAAGCAATATATATTTTTTTGAATTTGAACTACATCAGCTGAAGTTATTGTACATCTCTAATCATTCATCCATTGTATAGCTCTAATTATAATTGTGCAGTTCTGTGATCTCTCAGTATAGACTATATTTCTTATTTTGCACTGAAATAAAAAAATTCCCTGTGTGATTTTCCTACAGCAGGATGACAACACATTGGGCTTGTAGCAACTTGAAAATGTAATGCCAGGTAGGATCCCAAAACGGATACTGCTTCTTTGATATTAAGAGCCAAGACCTCAACTTCTATAAAGTGGCATCTTATAATTAAATTTATTAGAGGAAAATCAATTTACGCTAACTGAGAATTTGTCTGGATTCTATGCAAACTGTTATCACAGGCTATTTATGTAACTGTTTTTGTTTGTTTGTTTGTTTTATATATGTATTTATATAACTGCTTTGATATTCTATTAGAAATATAAGCATCAAATTAAATTTACTAATAAAAACAACACTTGACAAGACAATAGAGCATTCACTCTAAGGAGTTAATGACGAATTAAATGGTTCAAATTGTACCTAATAGTTGTCTACAGAATCTGCATAATTTATACTTATGACCCAGGTATTCATTAGTCAGTTAATGATTTTTCCCCCATGGGAAATTCATAAAGAAATATAGAGACAAGCAGGGAAACAGTAATGAAAAGTTTCAATAGATTTAGATTTTCCTAAAGGCTAGTACAGGATAATTATTAATTATTTCTACCACTTTAGCTTTTGTGACTTTGCAAGAAGATCAGAAAATCAGGAAGAGACCAGGAAGCAAAAAAAGGCATTTTGGAGAGTTTTACTTAGCCATTCTCTTATAAGCTTATGAAAGATTTTAGGCCTTGACTTGTATCATTTCCTTTTGTCTGTATCCTGGTTTTGGCTGGGAATTTTCTTCCTAGTAGCTGGTATGGAGCTGTGGTTTGGATTTAGGATGAGAATAATGCAGATAATACACTGATATTTTAATTGTTTCAGAGACTAAATTGCTACAGTAAGTCAAGGACTTTTCAGCTTCTTATACTGCCCTGCAAGCAAGAAGGCTGGCGGTGCACAAGGAGCTGGGAAGACACAGAACCAGGACAGCTGACCCATACTGACTAAAGGGTTATTCAGAAACTCAGGATTTGGCTGGGGTGGGAGGGAGTGGTGCTGGGGGTTGGTGAGCAATTGTGTTGTGCATCACTTGTTTTGTATATTCCTTTATCATAATTATTATCATTATTTTCACCTTCTTTCTCTGTCCTATTAAACTGTCTTTATCTCAATTTTTTTTATTTTTTTTTAACTGATTCTCTTCCCCTTTCCATTGTGTGGGGGAGCGTGTGAATGGCTGTGTGGTTCTTAGCTGCCTGCTGGGTTAAACCACAACACGGTCATTACTAGATTGAAACCAAATGCCCACCTACTGGCCCAATCACTATCACTGAACTCATGATCACATTATTCTCCTCAGATTGCTACCTGTACATTTTTCTTGAGTTATGTTTGTATTCTTGGACTTTTGTTAAAAAGCATAAAAATGATTTATTTATTTTTTTCAGTGGGGTTTTATATATGGCTCCATTTTTATTTTTTCCTTTAACTACCTAATTGAAGAATATCTCACAACATTTTTGTTCTGAATCAAGATGTGATACATGAGAATATAAGAATAATACAAACTTACATAGCATGTGTTAAGTTATATTAATTAAGTTATACTAATACAATCGTATTTTACACCTTCTTGAAACAACTATATTCATATTGTCTGTTCCCAAGAGAAAAATGTTGTCATATTAAGCATAAGCAAGAAGAGTATTTCCCTTGAATACTAGATTTGAATGCTAGGCTTTGACACAGCAACTTGCTGATTGTATATCATTATGTCAGTCATGACAATCTGTTAGCTCAGTTGAACTAATTCAATAAATTGCCATTATATAAACATATACATACAAACATATATGCAAATGTTTATATTAGACCATTTTTATTAATTGTTCCATTTAAAGCTAAGCACACAAAGACTCCAGAGAAATTAATAAGCAAAAGATGCTTCATAGGAAACACTATCCCCATATGGCAAAACAGCTAGAAGCTTCTGGTTTGTGCCAAACACCCAAAGAGCTCACTTCATCCTCTCTGAAGTAGGCAGCCTCAGTCTCTCTCAAGAAGTGTCAGAACTATGTGTCAGCTGCCACTTTGCAACGAAGTGTGGAGTCCATCTGTTGAAACAAACCTCTTTCCTTCCATTCCCTTCCATTCCTCCAAGGTAACAGCAAAAAACCATGTTGTCACAACCCAGATAAGTGCTTGGTGCTTTCCAGGAAAAGAAGAAATTCTATTCCCTGGCAATAGAGCTCCACGTTCACCTAGGAAATAGCAGTTGATAGCAATCAGGCAACCAAATTATTTTCTCAGAGATGTTTCTCTTTCTGTTACCATAAAACACCTCAGTATCTTCTGATGGTTCTTCTTTGACACTGCATGTTCCAAAGTTTCAAGGAAACATCTAGGATATATTTAGGTTCTAGCAATTTTACAGTCAGTGGCACAATGCATGTGCATTGATTTATTACAAAAATAAACAAAAATATGATTTATTTTGGCTGGTTGGTTGTGGTTTTATTCTTATTATTTATTAATAATGCTAATAGACAGGATAAATACTTTTCTGTACTTATACATCTTCGTTTCAAATCAGTACTTCTTTTCATTTCTGAAGATCATCTGTTTTAAATTTTATATTTCCTTTACTTCTGTGTTATGGCTGCGCCCAGAAGCCAACATCACTGATTTTCCACAGCATTTGAAATTTTAGAAACTTCATACATTTTTGAGAGGAAGACGTTTCTCTGTTATCCTGCCAGTTGCCTTTCCTACAGTTGCCTTTCCTAAAGGCAACTGTCCTTTTCTGTCCTTTTCCTTTTCTGTCCTTCTCATTTTCTCTATCCTTTTCTTCTCTTTCACCTGTATCTTCCCCATTCTTCCATATTATAGAATCATAGAATGGCCTGTGTTAGAAGGGACCTTAAAGATAATCTAATTCCAACGTTCCCTGCCATGGGGTTGCTTAAAGCCCCATCCAACCTGGCTTTGAACATCTCCAGGGATGGGGCATTCACAACTAGGACCCCCGGGAACGGTGTTAAGCTGAGGCAGGGGAAGTTTAGGCTGGACATCAGGAAGAGGTTCTTCACCGAGAGGGTGGTTGCACACTGGAACAGGCTCCCCGGGGAAGTAGTCACTGCACCAAGCCTGCCTGAATTTAAGAATAGATTGGACTGTGCACTTAGTCACATGGTCTAAACTTTTGGGCAGACCTGTGTGGTGCCAGGAGATGGACTTGATGATCCTATGATTCTATGATTCTATGAACTTATCTGGGCAACCTGTTTTCAGTTTATAGTCATTACACTATTTATTTATTTATTTATTTATTTTCAGGTAGTGGTATTCTATCACTACATTTCCTTGTAAAATGTCCTTCTTCAGCTTTCTTGCAGGTGCCCTTTAGGTACTAAATGCTGTACTAGATGCCGTAAGGTCTCTCCAGAGTCTTCTCTTCTCCAGACTGAAGAATCATAGAATCATAGAATGATAGAATATCCCGAGTTGGAAGGGACCCATAAGGACCATCAAGTCCAACTCCTGGCTCCACACAGGTCTACCCACAAATTCAGACCATGTGACTAAGTGCACAGTCCAAACACTCCTTGAACTCTGTCAGGCTTGGTGCCGTGACTACATCCCTGGGGAGCCTGTTCCAGTGCGGAACAACCCTCTCAGTGAAGAACCTCTTCCTGATATCCAGCCTGAACCTCCCCTGCCACAGCTTGACTCCTTTCCCTCGAGTCCTACCACTTGCTACTAAAGAGAACAGATCAGCGCCTGCCCCTCCACTCCCCCTCGTGAGGAAGCTGTAGACCGCAATGAGGTCTCCCCTCAGCCTCCTCTTTTCCAGGCTGAACAGGCCAAGTGACCTCAGCCGCCATTCGTACATCTTCCCCTCTAAGCCCTTCGCTATCTTTGTAGCCCTTCTCTGGACACTCTCCAATAGTTTCACATCCTTTTTATACTGTGGTGCCCAGAACTGCACACAGTACTCGAGGTGAGGCTGCACCAGCACAGAGTAGAGCGGGACAATCACTTCCCTCGACCGACTAGCAATGCCGTGCTTGATGCATCCCAGGATACGGTTGACCCTCCTGGCTGCCAGGGCACACTGCTGGCTCATATTCAACTTGCTGTCAACCAAAACCCCCAGATCACTCTCTGTGGGGCTGCTCTCCAGCATCTAGTCGCCCAGTCTGTACATATAGCCAGGGTTGCCCATCTCAGATGCAGGACCCGGCACTTGCTCTTGTTAAACTTCATGTGGTTGGTGATTGTCCAGTTCTCCAATCTGTCCAGATCTCTCTGCAAGGCCTTTCCACCCTCAACAGAGTCCACAACTCCTCCAAGTTTAGTGTCATCAGCAAATTTGCTCAAAACACCTTCTAGTCCTACATCCAAATCATTTATAAAAACATTGAAAGGAACTGGACCTAAAATGGAGCCTTGGGGGACGTTGGGAGCCCTCGGCTTCCTCGAGTGGCCTTCATGCCGGAAGAAAAAAACCCTGCCCACCTCAATCCCCTGCTCCACTGCAGAAAGTGTCTGCCCCGGAGCCAGTCACCTCGGTGAGAAGAAGCCCAGCTCTCTCAGCCTTTCTTCACAGGAGAAGTGCTCCAACCCTCTGATTATCTTTGGCCCTCCTCTGACCTTGTAATAGCTCCATGTCCTTCTTGCATTGGGGGCCCTAAAGCTGAACACAGTACTCCAGGTGGGGTTTCATGAGAGCAGAGTACAGGGGGAGAATCACCTCCCTTGACCTGCTGGCCACATTTCTTTTGATGCATCCCAGGATGCAGTCAGCTTTCTGGGCTACAAGCACCCTTTGCCAGCTCATGCTGAGCTTCTCATCAACCAACATCCCAAGGGCCTTCTCCTCAGGGTTGCTCTCAATCCATTCTCTGCCCAGCCTGTATTTGTGCTTAGGATCACCCTGGCCCAGATGCAGCACTTTGCGCTTGGTCTTGATGAAATTCATGATGTTCACAGAGGCCCATCTGTCAAGCCTGTCCTGGTCCCTCTGGATGGCATCCCTTCCCTCCAGAATGTTGACCACACCACTCACTTTGGTGTCATCAGCAAATTTGCTGGGGAGGCAATCCCACTGTCATGTCACTGACAAAGGTGTTAAACATCACTGGTTTCAGTACTGACCCTTGTGGATATAAATTATTTTAAATGTTGTCAAAAATTTCCAGGAATAGTTCTCTTTTGGGCATTTCCTTCTGTCTTTTAACCGTATGGCATAACCAGTGTAGTGGCTTCAGACAGATCTCTTTCCCTTTTATCTCTCAAAGCTCTCTTTGTTTCCTTAGTTATTATGGGAAATTACTGCCGGTTACTCTGTTGTACAATAGCAGAGCATAGAGTAGCTCCATTTTATATGACAACCTAATCTGCTGCATGCTAAATGCACCATTCTTAAAATGCTTCACAGATTAAATCCTTTAGGGAGCACAGATATTTCTCCAGATAATTTCTAAAAAACAACAGAGCTTAGGCATCTGGCTACTCAGAATGGGGTAGGCTTTGGCATGGGGAGGGGTAAAATTCTAGGAATATGTATATGTGGAACTCAGTGATATCCTGAAATTTAAGTATCAGGTGAGCACATATATTTGGGGGAAAGAATGGATAAAGCTTTGGACAGCCTTTATAAATAAAAAATTTAAATCTTACATTTCTTATTAAAAATAATGATGCAAAATTCAGTGTAATATTAATAAAAAAAATGGATTATGTAGTATTCAGAATTTACTTTTACAGTACAGCCAGTCCTGCTGGAATCAGAAAACATTAGAAATAGGTTTTTAGAGTGAGAGGTTTCATATGATTTACAGAAAGATTTCTCAAGCAAAATGTCCGTATAAATACAGCACAAGCATAAAAAATCAGTATGCCTTCCTGGCACAACCTATTACTAATACAGCTGGCTATCTGCAAGCTCATTCTAGTGAAGAAAGTAGGAAGCTTTACTTCCTTACAAAGTAGAATATATGAATGTGTAGTTATTATCATAAAACAGGAATGATACCCTTGAGTGAAGAAGGGACAATCAGTAACAAAAGATAGTAATAATATAGCAATTATGTCATCATCAAATTATAACTGCTTGATTGTGATGGATTAAACAATTGTAACATTTTATTACTCCATATCTGTCCTGCACTAACACTACAGCAGCAATCATGTCTTTTTTTTTTTTTTTTTTTCCTCCTGTAAATTTGGCACCTGCTGACTTAAAGTCATTTATAGGATGTTGTTAAGTTTGTTTCTTAATGCAGGTGCTAAGCTACCATTAACACACTTAATGACCACAAGGAATATGAAATTGGATCAATTAAAAGAGGGGGTTAGACATCCCACAGTTTCTAATCACATGTGGACAACCACTAATGAATTGGAGCTCTCACGAGTATCTATTCTGAAAATCAAATCTGCTAGACAGCTAATCAATTGAGATAGATATCAGTTGAGCTTGTGCTCTGCTGGATTCCACTGCATCACTGTTACTTAAAGAAAAAGAGGCCAAGTGAAAAAGTTGTGGAGTTGAAGAGGAATTTTAAAGGAGCTTATCTGCTGTAATATATAGTAAATCATTATGCTTAGTGTCATTCCTGAAATGCCCTGAATATTCTAATAGGATGACTTTTTACACTTTGTTCTTGTTGTTATTTTTTATCCAAAAATAACAACAAAGGTCCACAAGCAAGCAAGATCTATTCCATTGCTCTCAGATCTTGGACATGAATAGTGCCATGAAATAGCTGTGGGCTAAACATCTTTCCTGGCATAAACAAAGTAAACAATATTTTTTTGCTTCCAAAATATCTACTATTCCATACTGCCAGATGCATGCAACTTTGCTAATGCCAGGACTACAGCAATGATTTTCTTCTTATTTCTGGACTTACTCATATGTCTAAAAATGGAGTATCTCTGGATTTAAGGAAAATAAGATGAAAACTACATGCACCTTACAAACCTCCAAAGCCCTTTGAGGTTAAAAAATATTTTTGTGCTTTAGCTTGAACTGTGCTCTAATAGTGAATGCTAATAGTGAATGCTAATCAAGCTGTGCTTTTAAGATTTGCTATTCATATATTAGTATATCCACTGGCCTAAAAATAGGTGTTTTCCAGTATGTTAGTATGTTGCACCTGCGAAACCATACCACTTTTTTCAAAAGTGTGTATTTTAGCAATGATACAAGCACAGACAACTAGAAAGCAGTGATTTGATGTGTGATCAACCTAAAATCTCACTATATGATGCTAGTTTCCACACAGGACTATGGTTCCAGCCACATTCAGTTTATTCTTTCTATCAGTATATATGAAATACAGAAAAAAATACAGGAAAAAAAAAAAAAAAGAAAAAAAAGAAAGAAAGGAAGACAAAAGAAAGAAAGAAAGAAAAAAAGGAAAGAAAGAAAAAAAACCCCACACTTTGAAAAAGAAAAGATGGCAGATTAACTGGCTATGAAGAGGTATTATCCCCAGACTGTTCCACATAAAAAGCCTTCCAGTCTCTGTGGAGATCTGTCTCTGCAAATCCCTGTTCTTGGAAGATTGACTAGCACTGAAAATTCCTTGGTGAAGGGAAGCTCAAGAGTACATAAATGAACTATCCCAAAAAGAACATATGACTTTGCTTCTCAGCCAAGAGAGTGCTACTCATCAAAAAGTGGGAATGAAACTCCAGATGGAAGATTTTCAAATTTGAAAGATAAAGATATTTCTCAAACATCTTGTAGAAGCTGCCTGTTATCTAATATAATGTATCTTTAGACTTTCAACAGTGAAATTTCTGCTTGATCAAGAATACAACAAATATTTAATCATTAAAATTATTAAATAATTAAATTTATAACCTTCTGACGTAACACAAATTACATAAATAATTGAAGTTTTTAAATAAATTTCAGCCCATAAATACAATAGTTTCTTCCCTTATTGCTGATACTGAAGACACAGACATTGTTTTTCTGAGATTTCTGACTGGGAGCAGGACAACACTTAGGTCTAGATGTTACAGCTGCCACTCATTTTAATTATTAAATTTCAAAAATCTGGAATTGAGGAAATAATTATTTTAATTTCCTCAATATCAGATCACATCTTACAATTATAGGAATTAGTCATTCATATCTGCGTTGTGACTTACTGACAGTTGTGATATTGGAATCAATAGACATATATCCAGCATATACCTGTACCAAAGCTATAACTTTTTAAAGCATAAATTTCACTCTGTGATCAAACAAGTAAAATTAATCTCATTAGAATGCTTGTATTTCTCACCTTGAACACAGAGTTAAACCATTTAAAAAAATAATAACTTCCAAATATTAAAACAGCAGGATACTTTATAGATCTCTGTTACAAGTATACATATGTCTGAAAGAGGGTGTTATTCCCTTGGATAAGACAGTTGATTCTTTCAGACTTTTGGCTGGTATCAGCCGTGAAGGAGCAGCGATTGTTTTCTTCAAATGCCATGATGAATTAATTCAGTGTTTATGAATAGCATGGATTGGGCAAAGGGAAATCATGTTTGACCAATCTGATATCCTTCTACGATGAGATGACTGGTTGGGTAGATGAGGGGAGAGTGGTGGATGTGGTCTACCTTGACTTCAGCAAGGCTTTTGACACTGTCTCCCATAACATCTTCATAAACAAGCTCAGGAAGTGAGGCCTAGATGAGTGGACAGTGAGATAGATTGGCAATTGGCTGGGCAACAGAGTTCAGAGGGTTGTGCTTAGTGGTGTGGAATCTAGTTGGAGGCCTGTAGCAAGCGATGTCCTCCAGGGGTCAGTACTGGGTCCAGTGCTGTTCAGTTTATTCATGAATGACCTGGACAATGGAACGGAGTGCACCCTCAGAACGTTTGCTGACGACACAAGGCTCGGAGGAGTGACTGATACCCCAGAGGGCTGTACTGCCATTCAGAGGGACCTCAACAGGCTGGAGGGTTGGGCTGAGAGGAACCTCATGAATTTCAGAAAGGGTAAGTGCAGGGTCCTGAAACTAGGGATAAATAACCCCAAACACCAGTATAAGCTGAGGGCTGACCTGCTGGACAGAAGCTCTGCAGAGGACCTGGGAGTCTTGGTGGACAGCAGGCTGACCAGGAGTCAGCAATGTGCTCTTGTGGCCAAGAAGGCCAACGGTATCCTGGGGTGCATTTGGAAGAGTGTTGCCAGCAGGTCAAGGGAGGTGATCCTCCCCCTCTGGTCAGCCCTGGTAGGCCTCACCTGGAATATTGTGTCCAGTTCTGGGTTCCCCAGTACAAGAGGGACGTAGAACTACTGGAGTGAGTTCAGAGGAGGGCTACAAAGATGACTAGAGGACGACTGGAGCACCTGTTGTACAAGAACAGGCTGAAGGAACTGGGGCTGTCTAGCCTGGAAAAGAGAAGACTGAGGGGAGACCTTGTCAATGTACATAAATATGTCCTGATTTCAGCTAGGATAGAGTTAATTTTCCTTCTAGTAGCTGGTAGGGTGCTATGTTTTGTATTAGGGTGAAAAGAGTGTTGATAACACACTGATGTTTTAATTGTTGCAGAGGAGTGCTTACATCAACCAGCTTCTCGCTCTGTCCTGCCAGCGAGCAGGCTAGGGGTGCAGCAGGAGCTGGGAGGGGACAGACCCAGGACAGCTGACCCAAACTGGCCAAAGGGGTATTCCATACCATCTGACGTCATGCTAAACAATATATAGGGGTGGCTAGCTGGGGTGGGGTAGCCGGCTGCTCAGGGATAGGATGGGCATCAGTCAGCAAGTGGTGAGCAATTGCATTGTGCATCGCTTGTTTCGTACACATTATTATTAGTAGTACTATTACCATTATTGTTATTATTATTTTTGTCTTAATAAACTGTCTCTATCGCAACCCACAGGCTTCACTTTCCCATTTCTCTCCCCCATCCCAGAGGGGGGTGGGGGAGGGTGAGCGAACGGCTGTGTGGTGCTTAGCTGCCAGCTCAGTTAAACCACAACAATATCTGAGGGGAGGGTGTTGAGAGCATGGAGCTAGTCTCTTTTCAGTTGTGCTAAGCGACACAAGAGAGGCAATGGGCACAAACAAGCACAGGAGGTTCCAGCTCAATATGACGGGGCACTTTACTGTGAGGGTGACAGAGCACTAGAACAGGTTGCCCAGAGAGGTTGTGGAGTCTCCTTCTCTGGAGAAATTCCAAACCTGCCTGGATGCCAACCTGCACAACATACTCTAGGTGATCCAGCGGGGGGGGTTGGACTAGATGATCTTCAGAGGTCCCTTCCAACCTCGGCCATTCTGTAATTCTGTTCTGTGATTTTTGTCAACATACATAGCCTACATTTATTAGTGAAATGGGTTTATATATAAATTTTGTTCTTTAGTTTTCTACAAGCATGACAGACAGGAGCTTTACTCTGGTAGTAAAAAATAAACAAAAAGTGGTGGTTTAGTGTTTTTATGTCTTTATTATAAGTGAATTTACTAAATATCAGCTGGTTAGGCATGTTATCCATGTAAGGTCAATGGCAAAGAGTGTATGTTATACTGACATAATACAATGTATACGTGTTCATGCTCATACCTTTACTAGACAAAAGGGTGGTGGTGGGGAATATCATCCTATTTCCGGAATAATATTTCTTCCATTTACCTAGCAAATGATTAGCAATCATTCACTTTGAAAGTTTTTTGTCTGACTTTTTTACAGGAAGTTGTCCGAAGTCAGTCTAATCACATTTTTCTGGTACTCTTTTCAGCATTTGTTTAACCTAATTAGTGTTCACAGCTAATGCAACAGCTATTGGTGATGGTGAGCTGAAATAACCTGCATAAATTCCTGCAGCCCAGTTTTGTCAATGTCTAGTTAAATCCATCTCAGTGGCAAGCACTACTGAAATGTCATTGTTGCCTTTCATTTCAGTTTGTCCATCCTTTCTAATCTCCTGTTCTGACAAGATTGTCCTCACGTCATACCTAGATACAGGATAAGAGAGATATCAAGAGAAAATAGAAAAATATTATTTTAAAACAGAGTTATTGAAGGGGGGAGGGGGTCATACCTGATAAGATAAACAAATACTAAGTCCTTCTTATTTTCTTCACCTCCATTTAGAGAAGTGAGCATGCACACTTTAGTCATACGCTGCAGCAGCTGTGTTCACTTGGTTTGTTCAGCCTAGAGAGGAGGAGACTGAAGGAAGACCTTGTGGTGGCCTACAGCATCCTCACAAGGGGGAGTGGAGGGGCAGGTGCTGATCTCCTCTGTGGTGACACTGACCCAAGGAAATGGCATGGAGCTGTGACAGGGGAGGGAGAGGCTGGATGTTAGGAAAAGGTTCGTCACTGATATGGTGGTAGGGCACTGCTACAGGCTCCCAAGTGAAGTGGTCATAGCTCAAAACCTGCTGGAGTTCAAGAAACACTTTGACAGTGCTCTCAGACACATGGTTTGATTTTTGGGTGGTCCTGTGTGGACCCATGAGCTGGACTTAATGATCCTTGTGAGTAACTCAGGATATTATATGATTCTATGATACTAAAACTAGAAGTGGTATCATCTCAATATCTCCTTCCAGAATGTTTGAAGGTCACAAACAAGATAATGAACAAGAAATGCCTAAAAAGGTCAGACTGAAAAACTGTCATTAGAAACCACAGTATCAACATTACAATACTCATGCGTAAGGCACTGATCATTAAATACCATGAAAAAAAAAAAAAAAGCATGTTATCCAAAAATATTGCAAATATTAATGGTTACAGAGAACAAAGGGTATCCAAGAAGAAGTCTGAACTCTTATACAGGCAGTAAAATGTCAATCTACATTGTGCAATAATAATTAACTGTGGCTAGTGATACTCCAAAGAAATGCAATTAGTTTCTAATGTATTCTGTACTTTAAAATACACATTTTAATGTCTTTATTGTTTATTTATATTGAAGAGTAATAATTTGTTTTCTTTTTTGAAGTTACACAAACTAATCTCCAATTCTTAGAAACAAAGTGACAATATTCATAACAGATGAAAGTACAGTATAAGTTAGAGGCTACAAGCAACCATGGTACCTGGAGTGGGAATTTGGCAGAATGTAGACATCACAGGCTAAACTTGTTAGTTCTTGAGTATCTGTCACTTTAATGCAAAGTCACCTAATCTGTATTTGTACTTTATTTTTTAGCATTGTTGGTCATCCCACTCATAAAGCTACCTCTCTGTATATATCACAAATAGATTTACAAGTACAAATAGGTCAAAGCCTAATACCACTCAGAACTTACAAATTACACAGCAACAATGTACCAAAAGGAGACGATTTCAATGACTATTATAGCCACAAGCTAGGGCATTTTCCCAGTGAGCAAATTTAATACAGGTTAAATTTTCTCTCAGAAGGTTTAAAATTCACATTGCCTCTTCGTCTTTTTTTCACCAAAAACATGTACCCCACTGGGAAAAAATGATGAGTTATCTGTCTTGTTGAAATACATAAAATATTTAAAGAGTAAATACATTATGGAGACAGAGAAAAAAGCTCTTGCTATTTCATGGTCATGGTTCCCACTTAAGATGAGAGTTCAGACTCAAGTCTGATCCTTGATAACTTTAGAAAGGCCATAACTTTAAAATGGTTACAATTTACCAACAGACCTTTGAACAGCAATCAGAATTTAAAGTTTTTAACAACATCCTAATAGAAGAGTGATTTTTTTTATGTGCGTGTATTTATTATTATTATTATTATTATTTATTAATTATTTAAGAGTATTGCTGTTAATTCATTCTAAGCAGCAGTCCTGTTGGCAGTAATTTAGGAAGCGATGTACCTCTGCCCCCATCTTTTTTTTTTTTTTTTTTTTTCCTCAGTTAAGTAAAACACTGAATGCTGTTTTACAGATCCCATTTTCAGGTACCTGTCTGTCCTGGTATTCTGCATAGGAGTTTAAGCACCTAAACCAGAGATGTGCATTCCACTGCAGAATAAGGTTAGACCCTTCATAATCCAATTTTCAGAATTCTTACATTCTTTGTTAGATAAAAGCATTAATATTTACTAGAAAACACACATAAAATCTAAATATATAATCTAAATATAGATTTACATTTATTAATAAGAAGTATAAATAATAGATAGTAACTTATTGAAAAATATCTAGCTTACTACTAGTACAATTTCCTTGTAATAAATATTATAGTTTGCAATAACATTCATGCTAAATTCCTTTTAAGTATTTTTAAATAGCCTCCATTAATTTTCTATAACAGGAAAACAGCAAGATATATGGACATTTTTGAAGTTACACAAACTTTGTCCTCCAATTTAGTAACAGGTTTATAAAATGTAAAACATAATAACATACACCTGGCTGAAAATGAAACCGATCAGGACAAGTTGTATCACACCGAAATAAAACATTTAAGCGATTTCAGATTCTGGGCTCTTCTATCTGTATATTCACCACGTGAAGTGTTGCACTTTCAAAGTAACTCTGCCAGCTCTAGCTTTGCATGTTACCAATCACATTGAAAAAGCAGTCCTTAACTATTACAGACTGAAGAAATTCATTTTACTTTGAGGCATACCTGCTGGTAATTCAATCTTATTCGGTATGAGAAATTTTGTGCTATATTCCTAGACAGGGCATCTCTACCTATATAAATGTAATCACATTAATTGAAACATCTGTCTGATACAGCATGTGATTACAATTAGAAATCAGAACCTTGAAAAAGTCTCCATCACACACCAATAGATGGAAGTTTGTGAAGGAATATCTAACGACCCATCAAGGAAATAGGAATTTGTAAAGGCTGAGATAGATGGCTGGGTATGGAAGGCTGAAGGGGGGGATTTATATTTAAATGGTTTAAACATAAAGAATTATGATAGATATTGCCATTAAATTTTGCTTTTTGAAGGTTATCATGTACATTTAACATTGTACTAAGCTACAGAACAAACTGGGGTGGTTTTACATGGGTGGGAAGCTGAGCTCTACCACAGATGCTCTCTCACTCCACTGACTTGCAGAAAACAGACTCCACAATTGTAAAGTACGTATGTTTATTCAGCGCTGAGTAGCACGGGGGTAGTCTCACCAAAATCATGCACACACGACATGGCAACTTGCCATGGTTATATGCAGTAAAGAGTTACATATGGATGAAGTTTCACAATGCACCTATACATACGCATAACCTGTCCCCACTTTATATTAAAATTTGTTCAAGTCATTTCCGTAAGCTCCTCCCATCTGCGCTTGCGCAGTGTCTCCTGGTGGTGGTCACTGGGGGTCGTGGGGATGAAGGTTGATGACTCCTCCTCATCACCACCAGTTGACCTCTTGTCTTTGCGCAGACTCAGTTGCTCTTTGGCTCTTGTCCATCCGCAGGACCAGTTTCTGCCAGTTTTTTAAGACTGGCTCACACTCTTATCAAGAGACTAACCTTGGTAAGGGGCCCAAAGCTTCTTGCTTTAAAGACACTAAGTAGCATCCACTAGTTTAATACTGTCAGCGCTCTATCTCTACTTGCTAAGATTCTCCTAACTACGTCTCTCACCCCCTCCTCAAAGGAAGAGGGGGAGAAAATATGATGCAAAGGGATCAAGGGTTGAGATAAGGATGGGGAGATTGCTCAACAATTATTGCGATGGGCAAAACACACCCAGAATAGGGAGATAGTAAGATTTATTGCCTGTTAATAACAAGCTAGAGAAGTGAGAAACAAAGGAAAGAAACCACAAATGCCTTCCTCCCATCTGCCCTTTTCCACCTTCTCCCTCCAAGCAGTGCAGGGCAATGGGGGAATGGTGGTTGCAGTCAGTCTATAGCACTTCGTCTCTGCTGCTCCTTCTTGGTCACTCCCTGCCCCTGCTTCATGTGGGGTCCCTCCCATGGGATGCCGTCCTTCCCGAACTGATCCTATGTGGGCTTCCCACAGGCAGCAGCTCTTCAAGAACTGCTCCAGATATGGGTCCATACTACGGGGCCCATCCATCTGGAGCACACTGCTACAGCCTAGGTCCCCCACAGCTCTTGCCAGGTCACCTGCTACTGCATGGGCTCCTCTCCACAGGCTACAGCTCTGGCCCAGGGCCTGCTCCTGCAGGCTCCACAGGCCGCAGCCTCCTCCAGGCCACATCCACCTGGTCCACCGTTGTCTCCTACATAGGCTGCAGCATGGAGATCTGCTCCATGTGGGACCCATGCAGGGGGACAGCCTGCTCCACCATGGTCCTCACCACAGGCCTCAGTGAACTTCACCTCTGGTGCCTGGAGGAGCTCTCCCCCTCCTTCTTCACTGACCTTGGCACCTGCAAGGCTGTTTCTCATGCCTCTCTCTCTCCCAGCTGATGTTCCCCTGCAGGTATTTATTTATTTAGTTAGTTAGTTTTTTCCTTTCTTAAATATGCTCTCGCAGAGGCACAAAGAACATTGCTTATTGGCTCAGCTCTGGCCAGTGGTGGGGCCCTTATGTAACGTGGGGCAGCTTCTGTATTCTTCTCGCAGAAGCTACCCCTATGGCCTCCCCGCTACTAAAACCTTGCCACATAAACCCACTACACAAACAAACAAACAAAAATAAAAAGCAAACAACAATTTTGTAGCAAGATAGGTAAAACCAATTGGAATTGGAAAAACTCATCTTTTATAAATATATTTTAGTTTGTTACCCGGCTTCAGAGAAATCTACAATCTAGCACAATAATAATAATAATAATAATAATAATAATAATAAAGTCCTGTTTCACCTTTCACTGCACTCTAAGAAACCTAGAAACTTCTATCTGGTTTGCTTTTCGTATCCAACTTTCATTTCTTCTAAGTTTTCTCTCATCTGATTCACTTCCTGACTTTGACATGCACAGGAGTACTTGCTGAGGCATTAGCAAAGTAGAAAGTTAACACCACTTTCCTTTCCCAAGGAGAGATTTAATCTGAGAATGGTTAGAGAATTTAGTAGGGCTCATACTCACAAATTTTGTGACTGTGAAGGATCACTGTCATTATCTGTTCTGCTTTCTTGTACAATCAAGCTCATTGGAATTTCACCTACAAATTCCTCCATCAAGTTCATAGCTTTGTCCTGAGACATAGAAAGTTTCAGCAAAAAAACGTGCTTTGGTTAAAGACTTTGAATGTCAGGGAATTCTGCACATCCAAGAGCATATTGTTTTAACGATTAATAAACAGATATTAAAAAATTGCCTGTTAGGTCTTCTCTGCATGTGTCTAGCATTACCTTCTACTTACTGGATCTTAGAAATCTTTTGCTCATTTTGTTGAAAAATGTCTATCATAGATTTTTTATTTATTTATTTATTTATTTATTTCATGTTAGGTACTAATGGAGTGTAAACA
Organism: Cygnus atratus; assembly: GCF_013377495.2. Classification (NCBI taxonomy): domain Eukaryota; kingdom Metazoa; phylum Chordata; class Aves; order Anseriformes; family Anatidae; genus Cygnus; species Cygnus atratus. Next base: position 169,947,399 of record NC_066362.1, on the reverse strand, counting down.
GCCTGTCTTTTAAGAGTTAAATAAGTATATTAGATTTATTCTTTTGATCCAAATCAGTCTATCTCTCTTTCTCTCTCTTTTTTTTTTTTTGTCTGTTCCTTCAAATATTTCCTTTTATTTTTTTGAGAAATCTTTTATTAATTATACCCTAGAGTGGTGCAATCTATTCAAGTAATCCGTACATTTGTGACAGTTTTCGGTCACTGATAACTTTGGAGTTATTAAAATGATTAGTTTTCTTATTAATTTCCATAGGTTTATCATGAAATTGTCTTTCTTGGTATAGGAATATACCACTCAGTTCCATATGTACACTTTAAAAGAAATGACCTTCAACAGCTGACAAACATACTAAAAGAAAGACAAAAGAGTACAGAAAATAAAATTCCAATATGAACATAAACATAAAGCCATTAATGAAATTAATAAAAATAATACGGCAAAAAATATCTTTCTGCAAATATTTGAAAAATAATTTAAATGTTAGGAATGCACGTAATTTCAACACTTACATAGTGTTATGTAACTCCTCACACACACATATGTAAATATGTATAGACATAGTTACATATCAGAGAATCATAGAATGTCTGAGTTGGAAGGGACCCACAGGGATCATTGAGTCCAAATCCTGGGTCTCCAAAGGACCACAAAAAAATAAAAAAAAAAAATTAAAAAAAAAAAAATCAGATCATTGAGATCATGAGATCAATCTCAGATCATGAGAAACAATCTGCAGCCAATAACATAGCCTTAGGAGAGTATCTCAGTGAAGTAGCATTTTTATTCATGACTGCAATGGCATGCATTCTGCAAGCAGGAGCTCACAGTAAAAGTATATCATAACCTTATATTCCCTATTACCCGACACTTGATTCCTCCCATTTCCTCATTAGCTGAGTACTACAGGTTCACAAACAACTCGACGTTTATTACTATGTGATATATATACAATTTTATTTAACCAACTATTAATTTCTCATTTTCTATTTTTTTCTTCTTTTTTTTTTTTCTTCTTTTTCCTTCTTCTCTAGTGACTAGAGGGGCTATGAGTTTTTGATTTTACTGATTTTGCACTGCTCATCTTATTTTTCTTAGATATCCTCCTTATTTGGGAACAGTGGGACCTTCCCCTTATCTGCTTAACATACTCCCCACTGTTATGCCACTGCTATGCCTGCACAATCACTTTTGAATATGCAAGATTAGTGGAATTTTCCACTGCAAAAGCAAAACTTTATTTCTCACACACCCATTAATTTGATCCCATTGATTCCATTGATTGAGTAACAATCAATATGAAGTTTATTGACAATTAACATCTTGAACTTTGTGAAGATAATAACATTTTATAATAAACTGAGAGAAAACAAAAGGTTTATCTTCAGGAGATCATCATAATCATGGGAGGATACGACTGCTGTGACTGGAATGTAAAAGGGGACTATATACTCATGCAGACACAACCGAGTAAAATACGGGAATCTGCTCACATCTGTCAATGCTGGAGGTGGAGTTAAGTCTTACTTACAGAGACTTACAGATTTAAAAACCAGTAACTCAATGATTTAACGGAGTCTCAAAAATAAGTCTTCCAGTGATATTCACCAAAAATCAGAAGAATACCTTTTTTTTTTTTTTCATTGAAATATAAATGACAGAAAGTGTATGAGAGGGTGGCTTTTATAATACACCTAATCACAAGTACAAGGTTACTAGGATAAGAACGCAGACATGATTTTGTGTGTGTGTGTGTGGATTATTTTTCTTTATTTTTCATTGTGAAACAAAGAGGGAGAAGGGGACAGGGATGCACAAAACCCAGTCCTCCGGTCTTTCCTTTGTGTTTTCTCACCAACAGTATAATGTTTTCAGGTCAAGACAGATTCAAGAGGGTGTTCTGTCTGTATATAAATATATATTAAAGAAAAATGCTGGTCTGAGTGCCTTACCTTTCTGTAAATTACCCATGGGAAGAACAGAAAGAAGAATTTCATCAATTTTCTTCCGGCAGCATTGTGTATGGGAATGAGGGGTCACACTTTGAAAAGTCCTTTTCAGGACTGGGTTTACAATATAGGATTCTAGAACTGTAGACTAATTGAATAATTTCAGTCATAGCAGACCTGTGAAGGTCACCTGATTTAGGTAGATTCTTAGGTAGATCCTTAGCTAGATTTGACTTTGTAGTTTGAGCATGTCTCTCAAGATCTTGTCCAGTTGAGTTCTGAGTATTTGGAAGAATGCAGATTCCTCACACTTTTTCAGTAATGTGTTCCAGATTTTGACAGCTTTCATTGTGATATTTTTTTTCCTAATATGTATCTTGCTGCAGCTTTGTCCACTGTTTCTTGTTCTTTTGCTGTACAGCTCTGAAGACTGATTCTATTTTCTCTGTAATTGCTTTTCAAGCAATTGAGGACACCAATTGGATCCCCAATTAGTCTTCTCGTCTGTCCTCATATGTCATATGCTTCAGGATCCTAATTGTCTTGGTGTATCTGTATTGGATTCACTGTTCTAGATATGTTCTCACAGATGAAAAATAGAGAAAAATAATCACTTTTTGGACTTACTGACAACACTCTGATACATACCAGTGTGTCCTTGGCCTTCTTTGCTACATCAATACACTCTTTCCTCATGTCCAACTTATTGCCTTTCACAACCTGCAACACTGCTTTCTAGAAAGGTGGTGCCCAGCTTGTACTGTTTCATATTCCATCCCAAAGGACACAGCACTTACCTTTGTTGAACTTCATGAGGTTTCTCTTCACAGTATTGTCAGCCTGTTGAGATCCCTTTGAATAGCAGCTTAGCCTCCAGGACATCAGCAAATCTCAGTTCAGTCTCTTCTATATTATCAGATAAGACTGTTTTTTTTCCTTAATACAGGTATCTACAAGTGATTGTCACATCCTGGAGTAGTCAAGATATCCCATTACACTGATACACAGAATCACAGAATCGTCAGGTTGGAAGAGACCTCCAAGATCACCTAGTCCAATCCATGACCTAACACTGACAAGTCCTCCACTAAACCATATCACTAAGCTTTACATCTAAAAGTCTTTTAAAGACCTCCAGGGATGGTGACTCAACCACCTTCCCTGGGTAGCCCATTTCAACGCCTAACAACCCTTTTGGTAAAGAAGTTCTTCCTAATATCCAACCTAAACCTCCCCTGGCACAACTTTAGCCCATTCCCCCTCGTCCTGTCACCAGGCACGTGGGAGAATAGACCAAACCCCACCTCGCTACAGCCTACTTTAAGGTACCTGCAGAGAGCAATAAGGTCACCGCTGAGCCTCCGCTTTTCCAGACTGAACAATCCCAGATCCCTCGGCCGCTCCTCGTAAGACTTGTTCTCCAGACCCCTCACCAGCTTTGTTGCCCTTCTCTGGACTCTCTCGAGCACCTCCATGTCCTTCTTGTAGTGAGGGGCCCAAAACTGCACACAGCACTTGAGGTGCAGCCTCACCAGAGCCAAGTAAAGGGGGACAATCACTTCCCTAGCCCTGCTGGCCCTACTGTTTCTTATACAAGCCAGGATGCTGTTGGCCTTCTTGGCCACCTGAGCATATGTCACAAGAACTTCTGAAACCTATGTACAATTCAGCACCAGTAAACTGGGAACACACTGGGGTCCTTTTGCCATCCAGACACTTATATCTAAGCAACTGAAGTGAGCCACTAAACTAAAGCAGTCTACATGCATACATTGACATGTGAGCTGTCTGTTCTGTCATCATAGTCTGTGGGGACCTGGAATTTCCTTCACTTGCAACATATAGGTGTTTATTATGGGATGACACTTTTACTGATGTCCAAGAAGTCTGTATAGAATCATAGAATCATAGGATGTCTGAGTTGGAAGGGACCCACAAGAAACATCGAGCCCAACTCCTGGGTCCCCCAATGACCACAAAAAAAATAAAAAATAAAATAAGAAATATATATATACATATATATTTATAAATCAGATCATGTGTCTGAGTTGGAAGGGACCCACAAGGATCATTGAGTCCAAATCCTGGGTCTCCAAAGGACCACAAAAAAATAAAAAACAAAATTAAAAAAAAAAAAATCAGATCATGTGTCTGAGAGTGTTGTCCAAATACATCTTGAACTCCAGCAGGCTCAGTGCCGTGAACACTTCCCTGGGGAACCAGTTCCTGTGCCCGAGCACCCTCTTGGTGAAAAAACTTCCTGATATCCAGGAAGTTATCAGATATCTCTCCTGTCACAGCTTCAAGCTGTTACCTCGGGTCATATCACTAGTCACCAGAGAGAAGAGATCAGTACCTGCCTCTCCGCTCCGCCTCGTGAGGAAGTTATAGACCACAATGAGGTCTCACCTCTTAACCAGACTGAACAATCCAAATGACTTCAGACACTCCTCATACGTCTTTCCCTCTAGATCCTTTACCATCTTTGTTGCCCTCCTTTGGACCCTCTCTAACAGTTTTGTATCTTTCTTATACTATCATGCCCAAAACTGCAGACAGTACTTGAGGTGAGGCCGCACGAGCACAGGGTGGAGCGGGACAATCGCTTCCCTTGACTGGCTAGCAATGCCATTCTTGATGCACCCCAGGATATGGTTGGCCCTCCTGGTTGCCAAGGCACACTGATGGCTCATGTCCAGCTTGTTGACAACCAAAACCCCCAGATCCCTTTCTGCGGAGCTGATCTCCAGGATCTCGTCCCCCAGCCAGTACATATAACCAGGGTTGCCCCTTCCCAGGTGCAGAACCTGACACTTGCTCTTGTTAAACTTCATATTGTTGTTGATTGGCAGGGGGGCTGGACCCAATGATCTCTTGAGGTCCCTTTGAACCCCTACAATTCTGTGATTCTGTGATTGCCCAGCTCTCTAATTTGTCCAGATCTCTCTGCAAAGCCTCACCACCTTTGCTGGAGTCAACAGCTCCACCCAATTTGGTATCATCCACGAACTTGCTCAAAAAGCCTTCAAGTCCTTCATCAATGTTTATGGAAACATTGAAGAGGACTGCTCTTAAAATGGAGCCCTGCGGAATCCCACTAGTGACAGGCCACCAACCTGATGTAACCCCATCTACAAGAACCCTCTGGGCCCAACCCATCAGACAGTTGTTCACCTGTGTTATTGTGCTTTAATCTAACTGTATTCTGGTCTTTTTGTCCAGAAAGAATCTGGGAGAGACAGTATAGAAAGCTTTACTGAAATCCAGAAAGATCACACTGACTGGTTTCCATGCGTCAACTAGCTGGGTAATCACAGATTCATAGAATCACAGAATGGTTGAGGTTGGAAGGGACCTCTGAAGATCATCTAGTCTAACCCCCCTGCTGAGCAGGATCACCTAGAGCCCATTGTGCATCTTGTTGTAGAAGGAAATTAAGTTTGTTAGACATGACCTTCCACTAGTCAGCCCATGTTAACTCCTGAACAATGACTGCATTGTTCTTCAGGTATTTTTCAATAACACCCAGAGTAATCTTCTCCATACTTTTACCAGTCACTGAAGTGAGACTGAGAAACCTGTAGCTGCCAGGATCTTCTTTCTTGCCTTTCTTGAAAACTGGCACCAAATTTGCCAGCTTCCAGTCCACTGGGACCTCTCTGGATTCCCAAGACTGTTGAAAAATAATTGTGAGAGGTCCCGCAATGACATCAAACTGCTCCCTCAGTACTCTGGAATGAATCCCATCGGGCCCCATGGACTTGTATGCATCCAGGTGGAGAAGGAAATCCCGCACAAGTTTAGGGTAAACTGGGAGTTTATCATTCCTGCAGTCACGGTCCTCCAACTCAGGGCATCTGGGCTCCCAGAGCCCATCACTGGTGTTGGAAGACAGAGATAAAAATGCATTAAATATCTCTGCTTTGTCTATGTCCCCATTTGTGAGGTGACCATTCTCATCAAGTATCGAACCAATGTTTGCTCTGGTCCTCCTTTTTCCTGTAAACATACTTTAAAGAGCCCCCACGCTGCTGGACAGCTTCAATTGTAATTGGGCTTTGACCTCCCAGATTCTCTCTCCACAAAGGTGGGCAGCATACCTGTAGTCCTTCCCATGTTGCCTGACCTTGCTTCCAGCGGCCAAACACTTTCTTTTTCTGCCTAAGTTCCTGAAGAAGATTCCTGCTCAGCCAAGCCAGCCTTCTGCCCTTGTTCCTCTGCTCTTCAGAGGTGGTGCTTAAAAACCGACCAGCACTGATGGACCCCAATGTCTTTAAAAGCAGTTTCCCAGGGTACCTGGGAAAATCGTGCTCGACCAACCTCTTTGCCTTCTATGATGGCCTCACCAGCAGGGTTGATGGGGGGAGAGCAGTGGTTGTCATCTACCTTGATTTTAGTAAGACTTTTGATACTTTCTCCCACGACGTCCTGCTAGCAAAGCTGAGAAAGTATGGGATAGACGGGTGGACAGTAAAGTGGGTTGAGAACTGGCTGACTGGCCAAACTCAGAGGGTGGTGATCGGCGGCACAGAGTCCGGCTGGAGACCTGTTTGTTGTAACACACATATGTGTGCCTTCTGAGGGTCACTGCTGGAAATCAGGGAACATTTTAAGAGGAGGTATAAAATATCTGGTTCTGAATTTATGCATGACATTAATGAATTCAGTAATGATGCCACTTATAACCCACCTGTGACTCTTTGCAACAATTTTACAATAATATTAAAATAAATGTCTCTACATACCGAACCACCGAATAATTCAGGTAATTGACAGAGTTGAAATGAAGTTTAGTCATCTATAAGAAACTTTCCTGAGAACTTTTCCCGTGTCTTATCACTTAATTCTAGAACTTTTCTCTTTTCATCTATTGATTTCAGTTTCAGTTTTGCGTAATTCTATATTTCTCCCACTTCAATGTTTTTATGTACCTGGAAAAAATACAGCATTTTCTGTTCTTATAGATTTCCTTCTCCAGATTTACTGTAATCTCATCAGAGCTGTGAATAATCTTGATTGCGAATGCAGTTTGCAATACAATAACTTAAAATTCAAACAATGTACATAAATCAGGACTTAAATTTATACTTTGGCTAGTTGGTTGGATTTTTTACCAGCCTTTCTCCCTCCTGTGCATTCATTCTAATTTGAGGATTTTTGTAATCCGTGCTTATGGATTACAGTCTTACTGCTTTCTTATTCTTGCTGCTTTATTACAGTTACTAGGAGTTTACTAGGAGTAAACTAGTGTTCTATTTCCTTGGTTAGAAATAAAGATGAAATAGCTTTGTATTTCAAATATATATATTTTTATTTTTATTAAAAGAGTAGAATAAGAATTTTACCTAGAAAGAAAAATACAAAACAAAACAGTTTTTCGGGTATTGTCATCTCTGTAAAACATTATGCCATAACATGGTGTATAAAGCCTCAGTAACCCTCAAACATGGTGGCAGCTTAGGAATGAAACCTAGGAATTCAATTGATCTTTTTACGATTTAAAGTCTGGGGAGTCTTATACATTGAAGACTTACACATGGAGTCCAGCTACTGTAAGATAAGCATTTACATAAAGTCCAGTTGTCATTTAAAATAACAAGATAAGCATTTACATAAAGTCCAGTTGTCATTTAAAATAACATACACTTATAAATACCTGTTGTGGTTTAACTCAGCCGGCAGCGCACAACCATTCACTAACCTTCCCACTCGTCGCCCCCCAGTCGGATGGGGGAGAGAATCAGAAAAAAATAAATAAAAGTAAAAACTTGTGGGTTGAGATAAAGACAGTTTAACAGGACAGAAAAGGAAGAGAAATTATTATTATTATAATTATTAATACTATATATTATATATATAGTAGATATAATGTATTAATAAATAATAATCATATCTAACGTGTGCAAAACAAGTGATGCACAACACAATTAACTCTATCCTAGCCAAAACCAGGACCATTCTCATCAAGTATCGAACCAATGTTTGCTCTGGTCCCTCTTTTCCTGTAAACATACTTTAAAAAAAGACTTTTCTAGTGTTCCCCACACTGCTGGACAGCTTCAACTGTAATTGGGCTTTTGCATCCCAGATTCTCTCTCTACAAAGGCGAGCTGCATACCTGTAGTCCTCCCATGTTGCCTGACCTTGCTTCCAGCAGCCAAACACTTTCTTTTTCTGCCTAAGTTCTTGAAGAAGATTCCTGCTCAGCCAAGCTAGCCTTCTGCCCTTGTTCCTCTGCTCTTCAGAGGTGGTGCTAAAAAACCGACCAGCACTGATGGACTGTCTTTAAATATCTTTAAAATGGAATGTCTTTAAAAGCAGTTTCCCAGGGGACCTTACTAACTCGTTCTCTGAGCTGTATGAAGTCTGCTCTCCCCAAATCCAGGGTTGAAGTTTTGGTGGCAGTTTTCCTCCCATCACCAAAGATTTTGAATTTGACTACCTCATGGTCACTATGGCCAAGGAGGCCACCTATCGCAACTTCACCCACAAGACCCTCCCTGTTTACAAGCAACAGTCCCAGGAGGGCACCTTTCCTACTTGGCTCTCTTAGTATCTGTACCAAGAAGTTATCAACAAGGTGCTTCAAGAATCTCCTGAACTTGCTTGTCTCAGCTGTGTGATATTCCCATTTGACATCTGACAGGTTGAAGTCACCCATAAGGACAAGGGCAGCTGATCTTGAAGTAACTCTTGGTTCTTTAAAGAATAGTTCGTCAGTGTCATCGTCATGGCTGGGTGGTCTATAGTAGACTCCCACAACAACATCCCCTTTATTTGCTTGTCCCTTGGTCCTTACCCAGAGGCTCTCAACTGCATGGTCACCAACTGCGAGCTCTGTATAGTCCAGTGCCTCTGTTACACCACCCCCCAGCCCCCCCTGCCCTTCCTGCCCCTTCTGAAGAGCCCGTAACTGTCCATTGCAACACACCAGTCACAGGTTTCTTCCCACCCTGTTTTGCTTATGCCAGTCGTGTCATAGCTCTGAGACTGGGCCAAGGCTTCTAGCTCCTCTTGTTTGTTTCTGATGTTGCATGTTTGTATAGAAATATTTCAGATGTGCTTCATTGAACACAGCCCCTCTTGGGGCAGACTGAAGGGTCTCGCTAGCACACAGTCCCTCAATTTTTGGTGTGCAGTCACACAGCTTATCAGTGGCAGGTCTGTTTTTGTCCCTTTCCCCCTTCCTATCTAGTTTAAACCCCTATCAATCAGCCCTGTTAACTCCTGGGAAAAAATCCTTTTCCCCCTCTGAGAAAGGTGTTCCCCATCAGGAGCCAGTAGTCTTGGTGTCATGTAGACCTTCCCATGATCAAGAAACTCAAAGCTAGGTCAGTGGCACCAGCCTCGGAGCTACGTATTGGTCTGCTGGGTCTGCCTGTTTCTTTCAGTACTGATCCCTGCTGCTGGAAGGATGGAGGAAAACACTACCTGTGCACCTGATCCTTCAACCAATCACCCCAAAGCCCTAAATTTTCTTTTGATTGCTCTTGGACTTCTCTTTGTTATTTCATCATTGCCAACATGAAAAAATAATAAAGGGTAATAGTCAGAGGGGTGTACCAGGCGAGTGACTTTCCGAGTGATGTCTCTTGCCCAAGCTCCAGGGAGACAGCACACTTCCCTATGGGTCAGGTCTGGATGGCAAATTGGGCCCTCTGTTCCCTTCACAGGGGAGTCCCCTATGACAATGACCCTACTTTTTTGTTGGTGGGAGTTGTTGTGTTGTGGGGCGTAGGTTGACCTGCCCTGGGTAGCTCCCCCAGTGTGGATGGTGTTTTGTCCACATCGTCATTTGCTTGCCCATCAAGTTCCGGAGCCGCATGCCTGTTGTGTAGGGGCACCTGGGAAGGGGAGTTAGGCAGTGCAGGGGTTCTTCTGCTTCATTGAACAGGAACCTGCTTCTACTGCCCCCGTCTCTTAAGTCCCCTCCCTCTGCCTGGTGACGAGGGGATAGGGGAACTTTTGTTTCCTGTGTGGTGGCTGGCCGAGGAGCCTCTCTCAGGGATGGCAGAGTACTACCCCACCAGTCAATCTCTTTCTCTGACTCTCTGATGCTCCTCAGCCTGCCCACCTCCTCCTGAAGCTCTACCACCAGGCAAAGTAGTTCTTCAACCTGGGCACACCTCCCACAACTGTGCTCCCTACTGCCATCTGGTACTGGCTTAAGAGTAGGGCACACCCATCAGGTTGATACCTGGGTGGTAGCATGTTCCCCCAGAGCTCTGTCTGGGAGGCTGTATCAGCTGTTGTGGGTGCTGAGCTCCAAAAGTCCATGGCCTTCTGCCGGGTGGATACCATTGCTCCCTGGTTGAGCTGGCCAAGCTTCAGCACCGCCCTGCTCACCCTCCCTGTGTGCACAGCTGTGTGAACTGCCTTACCATGCCCTGACTGACACACCACACCCTGACTTTCACGATATGCCTTGTTTGCTCCCTCTGCAGTGCTCCTGGTCACTCCCCAGGGACTGCATTTGTACAGCAGATCAATACTATATATATATATATATATGTATATATATATACTATGTATATTTTTATATATATATATATTATATATATATATAGTAACTGGGAAAGTTTTAGTGCCATGGAATCTTATACTATCATTTAACATGAGTTATGTTATTACATTTTGAAATTTGCAGAGGCATATTCCAAAAGTTTAATGAATCATTCAGTTTCCAGATGTACTTTCTCGATGTATCAGTAGATTCCTAGTGCCATGCTGTCAAAATCTAGAAGGTTGTGTTAGAGTTAAACTCTCCACTGAAGCTTTAACACAAGATAGAAAAGCTTATCTAATCTGACAGCACTCTAGAAATAATCGTACTGACTTGTCAAAGATGGTACATGCCAGGATCTTTACATTATTTAGAAATGAAGGAAGCTGGGGGGAAGAGGGAGAGGGAGAGGGAGAAAGGGAGGAAAGGAGGAAGGAAGGAGGGAAGGGAGGAGGGGAGGAGGGGAGGAGGGGAAGAGCGGAGGAGGGAAGGAGGGAAGGAGGGAGGGAGGGAGGGAGGGAAGGAAGGAAGGAAGGAAGGAAGGAAGGAAGGAAGGAAGGAAGGAAGGAAGGAAAAATTCAGCCAAAATCAAGGAAAGGAAAGGAAGGAAGCCAAAATCATGGGACCTTTATTGATAAAGTCTTTTTCCAAGACAGATTAACTATTTCTTGTTTCTACAATGAATAAGGAAATGCACAAATTTAAAAGAACATATGGCAGACACTTTTTGAAGGTCATCTGATGTAATAAACACATTGATTCATTCATGTATTCATTTCTTTAGAATATTTTTATTACTAGAAACGAAAACTGAGTTTAATATTAGAGTATTTCAGTAGGCCCAGGATTTCACTCAAAATCTAAGTTTTAATAGAAAAAAAAATGAATGCAGTGGTGAAGTAAAGGAATGATTGGAAAATGGCCTTTTGAACAATATGACAGTAGAGAAAAGATTTTTGTAAGGTCGATTTTATACATGGAAGTTGGTACATCCAGTTCCTTGATTGATTCATGACTGTTCTGTAATGGTTTTGATTTTTTTCAGAGTAGCTCATCTTCTGAGAGATGACTTGCAGCCTCCCTCATCAGCAATCTGCAAAGCCAATTTAATGAAGGTGAAAGTATGTATGTTGCAATTGGGCAAGCTTTTTAATACTGCTGTCAAAAATGCAGAAAATTTGAAATTCTGTGCTTTTTTTTTTTTTCAAAACAATAGTTAGAGCAACAGGAATATCAACATCTGTTATGTGTTTTTCCTTTGTTGCTTCTAATTGATCCAGCAAATCTTTGCCAAATATTTGCACAGTGTGCCATAGAAATGTCACTTGAGGGTGAAAAGAGTGTTGCTTCACAAGTAAATGTCATTTTTCAAGTAAATACCATTGAGTAGGGTGAAAAAAAAAAAAAAAGACACTAAGAAAAGGAGCTCAGTGGGTAAATGGCTGATGATACAAACAAGAAACAGAACACGTCATGAAGATTCCAGTTAATTTGTACTCATTTTGTCTGTTGTCCTAACAATAGCAGATGTAATGGAGGTAATAGCCATAGGTTTCCAAATCCATCAAACACTGAAGCTCTGATTCAACAAGCATCTCCAACAAGCGATTCTACCTTTACCAGTCATGGCATCTGAAATCTGTTTCCTTTTCAATTCTATCTTTTTTGTTTCATTAGATCTTGGGTTTTGTAGAGATTAAACAACCTGTGTCTCTTGTCCTAAGCTCACCTCTCCTTTTGTTCACTTCACCTCTGGATCTTCTTTACACTCACTTTAACTACCATAAATATGGAAGTACAGCTGTTAATTCTATCCAGCTGCATTACCTTTGAATATTTCAACAGCTCTAATTGATGATTATTTCTATTTTCATCTCAGAATTCTGATGACTTCTCCACTTGTTTTCTGTATTCACCTTCAAAGAGGCAAAGGTGGAAAGGTAAGGCTTGGCAGGCAGAATTCATATCCTATGCATTCAGTAGACATGGATATCCTTTATGCTTTGCAACGTATAGTTTATTGTTTAAGACTATGTATGTAAAAGCTACTTGGCAAAGTATGTACAAACTTATGTTCAATTAAACTATTGACAAGAAGAATAGGTGTTCATATATGATTTAGTTTTAGGATAGAAATCAGATAAATAATAAACAAACTGAAATTGTTTGGTATATTGCTAAAGAAGATGTAAATAAGTTTCATTCTTTCAAGCCTACACTAATTTTTGCAAGCTTTAAGAACATATACTTATTAGTTCTCAAAGTGGAATTGTAGTCAGTATTATCCCCCAAAATAAGAAGGAAATAAATAAATAAATAAATCTGAAAAAGGTGCTTGTAACACAAAGAAATAAATGGTTAGTATCATATTTCAGGCAAATTTAATCTGCAACTATACTTTGGAAAAAAAATGTGTATCTGCAGCACTTAAAGTGACATTAAAAATGTGGCATGTCTACCTTCACACCTGCTCTTCCCTAAGAATCTCATTCCTTTACCTAGTAATTTCCACATAAACACCAAAATCAATATGTCTTGTTATTTGTTTTCTGGTATCAAGCCTTCCACTCAGTTCTACACATTTATCTGTTCTTTCTATCTCCCATTTAAACCTTTCTCTCTTAAAAATTCACCTCTGCTTTGCGTTGCTTAAAATTCTGGAGCATAATTTTCCACACCCTGGGAGTGTAGTCATCCAAATTCGTCCTCCTTCCCCTCCAAATGAAAAAAAAAAAAAAAAAAAAAAAAAAGGAGGAGAGAGATTTGGAAAAGTTCTTACAGTGTAGTGGTTTTACGTGGCAAGGTTTGAGTATCGGTGGGGCCATCAGGGTGGCTTCTATGAGAAGAATCCAAAAGCTGCCCCATGTTTGATAAGGGGTCCACTGCTGGCCAGAGCTGAGCCAATAAGCTATGTTGTTTGCACCTCTGTGAGAGCAGATTTAAGAAAGGGAAAAAAAAAATGTTGGAGAACAGTGGCTGTGAGAGAGAGGGGAGTGAGAAATAGCCTTACAGATACCAAGGTCAGTGAAGACGGAGGGGGAGGAGTTGCTCCAGGTGCTGTAGCAGAAGTTCCCCTGTGGCCTGTCGAAAGGCCCATGGTGGAGTAGAATGTCCCCTCACAGCCCAAGGTATACCACAGTGGAGTGGACTTCCATGCTCTAGCCCATGGAGGAAACAACAGTGGAGCAGGTGGACCTGCAGTGAAGAAGGCTGCAGCCTGTGGAGAACCCGTGCCAGAGCAGATTCTGAGAGACCATGGAGAGGAGACCATGCAGGAGCAGGTGACCTGGCATGAGCTGCTGCCCGTGGGGGACCCAGGTTGGACCCCGTGGTACAGACCCATATTGGAGCAGTTCATAGTATCATAGAATCATAGAATATCCTGAGTTGGAAGGCACCCACAAGGATCATCGAGTCCAATTCCTGGCACCACAAAGGTCTACCCAAAAATTCAAACCATATGACTAAGAGCATGGTCCAGTTCTTGAACAGCTGCTGCCTGTGGGAAGCCCATGCAGTATCAGTTCAGGAAGGACTGCATACTATGGGAGGAATACCACACTGGAGCAGGGGAAGAGAATGACTGAGAAGGAGCGGTGGAGACAAAGTACTATGGACTGACCTCAACCCTCGTTCTCCCATTCCCCTGCACCACTCGGGGGGAGGAGGTGGAAGAGGGTGGATGGGGGAAGGTGTTTTTAGTTTCTGTCCTTTGTTTCTCACTTCACTAGCTTGTTAGTAATAGACAATAAACCTTACTATCTCCCTACTCAGAGTCTGTTTTGCCTGTCATAATTGTTGAGCTATCTCCCTGTCATTATCTCAAACTTTGAGCCCTTTCCATTGTATTCTCTCTCCTTTTCCATTTGAGGAGGGGAGTGAGAGAGTGGTTAGAGTCGAAGTTGGCTGCCCACCCAAATAAAACCGCCACACACTGACAGGAAAGAAGGAAGGATTTTTTAAGGTCTTTTTGCTCCAAATTCCTTTTTTTTTTTTTTTTTTTCTTTGACAAAATATACTAGCAAAAGTTGGAAGCAATGTTCCTGCTTCCTGGAGCAGTTTTCATTAGCTTTTCTTGCCTTGAGTGTCAAAAGTAGAAAGCTTAGAGGGTTTGGCACTTTTCTTTTTTTTTTTTTTTTTTTTTTTTCTTTTTTTTTTTTTTTCCATGTCGTCTTTGCAGTGCATTAATAATATACTTACCTAGACAATTTTGCTTTCTATAAATTTTATTTTTGTTTGGCGCACATTAACCAGTATTCAAGTGATAAAATATCTGTTTGCTCGAGGGTAAACCATATAAATGGCAAATGAGAAGCAGAGGCCAGGAAAACTGTAGGTTTCTACACAAACTGTGTGCCAAAACAAAATGTACAATATTTAGTGCTAGTGACATTCCCAAATTACACATCTGCTGTTTTGATTTACATTCTATGAGACCAGGCTGCAGATGGAAAAGAGAGTTAGACATTCGAAAGAAGAACATTATCCCTTCTAAAGCTACTAAAATCCTGACTAGACACAAAATACCATTTTTTATGAGTAAACATTGAATGCAATACAGGGCTGCTTAGGCACTTAGTACTGCCAATATATCTCTGGGTAATTTGAAGTCCAAATCAGTACAGCTGTAAGGTGTTTTTTGTTTGTTTGTTTTTTAATTCTGCTATAAGAGAATTTTTACTTCGTTTTGATAATTCTGTAAACTTGCACAGTAATCCATTTAAACATTTAGAGAGCGGGATCTAAGATGGGCCACATGCCAGAAAACAAAACTAAACAAAAATAACAACAAAACAATAACAACAAAAGAAGTGTGATATAGTAAGCACATTTAAAAATGGTTTTTAAACAATTTACTGAGTGTTGGGTAGCTTTTTTTTTTTTTTTAGATTCAACCAGATGCAGTTTTTATGTAGTCCTAATTTTATGTTTCACCATTTTATGTTTCATCCATTAAACATAAGGATGTGATCCTCCACTACTGATGATGATGAGATTCTTGGTTACTCACCTTCAATATAACTTGAAGGTTTCAGCTAGGTCTGCAGGAAAATGACCTGGCCCTAGGGGATGATACATTTCCTCTTCATTTCTGATAGAGACATCTCAGAAAACAATAATTTTATCCTGTTTCCAGGATTAGGTTCATCCTGGTTTCTTGATGAGGTTCAAAATGTTGATTGTATTTTGAATATTTACTACTTTAATTATGCTTTTCAGATGTGGACTTCTAACTCCACAGCTTTCTTCAGTTTCAGGAATGTTTTATTTAAGAGTTGTTTTTTGTTTGTTGGTTTGGTTTGGTTTGCTTTTTTTTTTTTTAATTACATTTGAATGTATCATATATAAGTCATATGAACCTTAATTTCAGAAACGGAAAATTTAAAATATATAGCAAATAATTTTTTTAAAAGATTATTGTAGTTTGCATCATAAAATTGGAAATTACAGTTTTAAATTGCTAGAAATTTGGTATCATTTGCTTTAATGCTTCTTTTTACTGTCAACAGGTGGCATTTAACCTAAACAGATATCAGAGAAAAGAATGGATTTTAAGAAAAGGAGTAGTTATCATGTATATTGAACACGTTCAGGCAAGAAATTTCTGAAATGCTTGGAAACATGCCCTGTGCCCCATGCCACCGCCCAGAACACTATCCTGGGCCTTGAAAAGCAAGTCCTATGGTTACATGGCACCCCAGAAAGAACTGAGTCAGACAATGGGACTCATTTCCGAAACAACCTGATAGACACTTGGGCCAAAGAACATGGTATTGAGTATCAAAGAACATATCACAGAACATGGTATTGGTATATCACATCCCCTATAATACACCAGCCTCCGGGAAAGTTGAAAGATACAATGGACTGTCAAAGACTACACTGAAAGCAATAGGTGCCCGGACATTGAAAAAATTGGGATACACATTTGGCAAAGGCCACCTGGTTAATCAATACTAGGGGATCTGCCAACCGAGCTGGACCTGCGCAATCAAACCTGTTATATTCTGTAGAAGGGGGATAAAGTTCCTGTAGTGCACGTAAGAAACATGCTG
This sequence comes from Cygnus atratus, assembly GCF_013377495.2. Taxonomy (NCBI): domain Eukaryota; kingdom Metazoa; phylum Chordata; class Aves; order Anseriformes; family Anatidae; genus Cygnus; species Cygnus atratus. The sequence goes on along the minus strand of NC_066362.1, from coordinate 169,930,891 downwards.
GGTAAAACAGTCTGGGCTACTCCTGCCTCAGGAAAAGGCAAACCCATTCGTGGGATTGCTTTTGCCCAGGGACCTGGATGCACTTGGTGGGTAATGCAAAAGAATGGGGAGGTCCAGTATGTACCTCAAGGGGATTTAATACTGAGTGAGAATAACCCATGAGGTGAATTGTAGTATGTTAATTATTACACAGTAATGTATGTCATCACTACCATGATTGCTGTATACCATAGATGAAAAATGGTGATTAATTAGAAGGTATTGGAAAGAGTGTAACCTGAGCATGACATAAATGGTATGGAATAAGGGGTGGATATCTGTCCTGGTTTCAGGTAGGACAGAGTTAATTTTCCTCCTAGTAGCTGGTAGGGTGCTATGTTTTGGATTAGGATGAGAAGAGCGCTGATAACATGCTGATGTTTTAATTGTTGTAGAGCAGTGCTTACACCAAGCCAAGGACTTTTCAGCTTCTCGCTCTGTCCTGCTAGCGAGCAGGCTAGAGATGCAGCAGGAGCTGGGAGGGGACAGACCCAGGACAGCTGACCCAAACTGGCCAAAGGGGTATTCCATACCATCTGACGTCATGCTAACAATATATAGGGGTGGCTAGCCGGGGTGGGGGGCCGGTGGCTCGGGGATAGGCTGGGCATCGGTCAACGGGTGGTGAGCAATTGCATTGTGCATCATTTGTTCGTACACATTATTAGTAGTAGTACTATTATCATTATTATTATTGTTATTATTTTTCCTGTCTTAATAAACTGTCTTTATCTCAACTCACAGGCTTCACTTTCCCGTTTCTTTCCCCCATCCCGGAGAGGGAGGGGGGAGGGTGAGTGAAAGGCTGTGTGGTGTTTAGCTGCCAACCAGGTTAAACCACAACAATCAAATTCATGCTTCAGTAATAGATATGTAAGTATCTGTGGAAACTTTCCTTGGTAAATATATAATAGTTCAGTATTTCTAACAAAACTTCCAATTTATTTCAAAATTATATTTTATAGACCTCTGATGTATATGTGTGTGTATATCTGCTTGATAACACATCTAATAGACTATAATAAAATTCCTATAAGAAAGTTTTCTAAAGAGGAATGCAAGGTTAAAGAAGGAGTTTACTTAGTTGTTGGGGTTTTTTTTGGTTTTTTTTTGTTTTTTTCTGACAAGGAATTCTACTATTAATTTAGTAATTCTCTAAAAAAGGACTGAATAAATGTCATAGCCACTTAAGCCACCATATCCCTACAATCCATGCAGATAATAATAGGTAATACTAAATATGTTTGTAGGTAGGAAGACCCAACCATGGAAATCATAGAATCATTTAGTCTGGAAAAGACCTCTAAGATCATCAAATCCAACCACTAACCTAACATTGCTAAATCATTGAAAATTAAACTATTTGTTAGATTTCAGGGGGTGTTGTGAGTAACTCCAGTAAGAAGCTAAGCCCCACACAGCTGCTTACCCCCCTCCCCCTAGCTGTATGGAGGAGAGAATCAGAACAAAAGTGAGAAAACACAAGTTGAGGTAAAGATGGATTAATAAGTGAAGCAAAGCTGCCCATGAAAGCAGAGGAATTGATTCACTACTTTCCATCTGAAGGCAGTTGTTAGCTACACCTCATTTAGGAATTACAATTACATGGGAAGACAAACACTGTAACTCTAAGCATTCTCTCCCTCTGTCTTTCCCCCAGCTGTTATTACTGAACACACTGTTGTATGGTATGGAATATCCTTTTGGTCAGTTGGGGTTAGCTGTCCTTGCTGTGTCCCCTCCCAGTTTTTTCTGCACCCCCTGGACTAGTTGTTGGTGGGACAGCATGAGAAACAAAGCAGGCCTTGATGCTGTGTAAGAACTGTTCAGCAATAAGTAAAACATTGGTTTGTTACCAACTCTGTTTTAGTCCCAAATGCAAAACAGCACCATACAGGCTGCTGTGAAGAAAATTAACCCCATGCCAGCCAAAACTAATACAGGGGTTAAGGCTGGTTTTATGCACATATTTATACTTTTTTGTTTGTTTGTTTGTTTGTTTCTCACTGAATTTGTTAGGTATATACCTCAGTATAAGGAAACAGACTAGAAATTGAGTTGGGTGGATTCACCTTTTGTTTGTTTGTTTGTTTGTTTGTTTGTTTTTCTTTTCCCTGTAAAAAGACAATAAAGTAAAATAAAATCAATATATCATCTAATAGAATAGTAGCAGAACTCAGTTGAAAACTAAGGACTTAATCCTTACCTTCTCTTTACTGGTCCTAATTGACCTTCAAAATAAAGATACACAACATGTAGTTTTATCTTATTTTATTAATAAACTATACTAAATAATTTCTGTTTCCAAATGGAGGAGGTTTAACAAATATAATTTTACTATAAGGACAATATTGCTATCATCTAATTTGAATCCTTAAATATGCAATAAAATGCATAATATAATCCATATGAAATAATTATCTAATTTCCTTCTTCTAGTGTACAGAGAAAAATACGGACTCAGGAGAGTGATTCATGCTATCATCAGAGAAATATCATAGGGGAGGATTTATCTTGTCTGAGTTAAGCTCTCTTTAGAATCAATGGAAAGAAACCTCCACAAAATAATTCATCATTGTACCTTAAGATAAGTACCCGAGATAGCTGAAGTAACTTATACTCTAACAGCTATTACATCTTTGTGTTTTTTATAACTTGAGATGAAACAATGACCTAAAATTTCAACATATCTCAATGAGATATGTTGAAGCAAGGAAAACCACCATAATTGTTTTTATTACAAAGACTGATATACTATGACCACACACATACAAAATTAATAGTTGAAAATATAATTCTCCATAACATCTATTTCTATGTTGTATTTCTCTATTATATAGCACCATAATCCAAATAAATCTTTGTTCTAATGGTATGTTTTCATTGTATATTCACCTAGATGAAGATCTGAGTTCTTGCGCTGCCTCTCCTGATAAATGGTCTTCTTTTTTAAATGATACTTCTATCCTTGCTATCGTTACTGCAGCTTCTTTGAGACTACAGCCATATCCCTCCCACTTCTTTCTGTACTATAATGCTTCATTTCTTTTTCTACATTGCATCAACTTGTTTATAACACATCTGTCCTCAGAGGCCTACTGGGAAAGCTTTTTCACAATTATCAGTCTTCTTTTGAGAATTCATCAATGATCAACTTGCAGCAGTGAGTATATTCTCATAAAGAACACCCTGCAACTGAAAAGCTGTCTTCACAATAAAAAATACAATAAAATTCCCTTTTGCTCTGTTCCACCTAGTGATGTTGAAATGCTCAGTCAACACAGAGTCTACAATTATCATGCAAAAACAAAACAAAACAGAACAAAAACTGCAACTGCTTAAATGCTTAACCTGCTTAATATCTTCTATTTTATTGCAAATAAGGTTCCCATTCTAATTCTCCCATGTTACTTTATAAGCCTGTAATCATTTTAAAAGATATCACTATCTTTAAAAGGTATCACTCATCTTTAGTTACAATATTTAATCTTTTTATAAATGAAGACATCTACACCTCTGCTACTTATTTTGCTAATACCAGATAAAAAATCTACTGCTCATGTGTTTGTACAGAGCTTGTTGTTTTATATTATGACATATTGCCTCTGTGGTACATTTTGGTAATGTCAAGTAGAAGTACAGAACGCTGGAACTTTTATTTAATCTTTTTTTCTCTCTCTCTTTTTTTTTTTTTCTTTCAATCACAAAGGTATAGAACCATTCAAACATGCAAATTCTTTGTGGGAAAAGATGTAAAATATGGTTTAGCTGACATCTACAAACAATATGATAAAACTACAAAAGATACATTTCTTCAATGTGTAGCATAGGGCTTACCTGTTGGTTACTGCGTTTGCAGGATGATATTGTATTATCTTGTCATCTTGATCATCAAAAGCTAAGATGTTCATACAAAAGAAACCAGTCATAAAAATAGTTTTATGAACGTAATTATTCACCAAAAGCATATACTTAACAGAGTATCTTTTAGATTAATATAACTGTAGAGAGAATACATTATCTTTGTTCTAAACAAAAACATGCATAATCGTAAAAAGAAGACTCTTTATCAAACCTAATTGAGGATAAACTTGTCACATTAAAGTGTGTTCTTGGCACTAAGGTTATGCACAAAACCTTTCTGTGATTAATCTAAAAGTTTAAGCTAAAGAAGTACCGTATAATTGCTTATTACCATGAGCTTCTTACAAAATCTTAAGGGAGAATATAATTTGCACAAACATGCTCCTTCTTACATTACTAAATATTTCTTAGGGGAAAATGGTTAGAACATTAATGAATAATAACAACAGATAATTTCATTACATTTAACACAGACATAAGCATTTGTTTCTGTATCAGAAATGTTAATTGCTACAATATATGAGAAGCAGTGATTTAGAAAAGTTTTTTATCTCCTGTGCTTTAGCACTTATTTAATCTGGCAAAAAAGTATTACAAAACATCAGATTGATTTTTTTTTTCTTTTTAAGATTTTTTTTTTATTCACATGTACACAGGCAAAATAAATGGCATTGTAATAAATACACATTATTGAATGTCACATAGGTTTCATATTAAAATGTTACTAAAAAGTATGCCATTAATTTTAAAACTCTGCACAATATAATAAAATGTAAATCTTCAGAGGCATAAGGAGAGAGAGAAAGAAACATTCCTTGAAGTTAAAGGGATAGAAAGTATATGTGCAATTTATTTATTATTATTTTATTTTTTAATTAGGAGAAATAACTTCTACTGCCCAGTCATATTTCCTACTTTCTTCAGCTAGTAGAACTGAATAAATAAATGCATTTGAAATTAATTACTTGAAGTAAATCCTGTCACACTGCATCATCAATATTTATTTCTGTATTTATTTATTTTTATAGTAAAAAGTAACCTATAATTGATTTGATAACATGGATGTGTTGTTTTTTTCAATGTGTCACCAATTTTCTGTTTAGCGTATCATCCAGATTTAGCAATTGTCTACACACTAGGACAAGTCAGCAATACCAGAAACAGTCTCTATGTCAATGGCCAAGTTTTTAAAATAATTTATTACTGAACAATAGCAGATTCTACATGATATTTAGAAGATGAAGTCTTTCTCTTTTGTTTAAAAGGTACTGAAAACACAAACGGATTACCAATCAGTTAGAGACTGAGTTGACTCAGTCTAATTTTAACATTCCTTTTAAGATGGAATATTTTATAATTTACTAAAGTAAGAATGGAACAGAATTGCAAAGGTATTTTTAGGATTTCCCAGAAAATTAGGCTTCCACTTCCTTAAAAGTCTACATCCTTAGCAATGTTGCCTTACACCCTTCTGATTAGAATTCTTCCTTGGGATGTGAGACAGATGAAAAGCTTCACTGTATCTAAATCTAGGCTCCTTCCATTGGCCTGTCTAGAAAAATAAACTATCTTTGACCTTAAAAGTGTCTTAAGTGTATTATTATTATTATTATTATTATTATTATTATTATTATTATTTTATTGTTCTTGTTGAATTAACATGGCTTCCCTCTTTCTCTCTATTTTTGAGGTGTTCTATGTTGTATTTATTATCATTTCCAGAATTTTCACTGAAAAAGACATAAGGTTAAAATAATAATAAATCAATTTTACTTTCTGAAATAAACATTAAAAAAAATAATCCTGAAAATCTTCACTCTTAATATGCTCTAGTATTAAGACATGTACACCAGTAGGAGATAAATATTAATTTGGAATTACAAATTCTGCAGAGTCTATCAGAACTCCAGGCAATAAATTGTGCTGTATGAGTGCTCTTATTGTGCTTTATTCTACCAAGTTGCCAAATCCTCCTTCTTTGCTTATTTAAACTGGTTTCTTATTCATGAAATTCAACACAATTCCGTATTGTAGCCTTAAACTTCACAAAACTTGTAACCTAAAATTTAGTGATACTTTGGGACACTATCCTCATCAGTGAAGTCACTACTTCTTCCTGCACTGTGGTCACTCTCATGTACTGGTTTTGTCTTCCCTTGCGCAGCAGCCCCTCTCTTGTTGCTCTTTAACAGTAAATTCCAGTCCTTGTTCTAATGTCTATTTCAGTGTATTATATTACTTATTAGTTACTTAATTTATCAAAGTCAGTGTTTGGGACAATATACTAGATAGATGAATTTTTAAAATAAATATTTTTTGTTATTTTTAGGTAATCGTGTGCAGAGTCATGTACTCACCAAATTCAGGATATCGACCTGCTCTAACTCTAGATGAAGTTATATGATGGGACATATCTCGACCAAAAGAATTTAACTTTTACATAGATGAGGTAGGCAAAGTATAGAGAAATAGCATTATCTCATTTTGCAGTTAGATAAATGAAGCACAGACCCCTTATATTATTTATGTAGTGTCTGCCATGATGTGATTCCAAGGGTCTTAAAGATCAGAGTGCTTTGACTGTATGACTATTCTTTGTGAAAGACATTTGGGTATATCAGTTTTATAGATTCATTTTCTTCAGGCCATATGTAGACATGATGAAAATACTTATTTTTTCAATCTCATGCCTGCACCAAACCTATGCATATTGCTACTATCCAATTCCATAGCAAGCTTCAGTTATTGTACTAAAATCTCTTGGTAAATATTTGTCATTGTTCAAAGCTAGTCCTTTTTTTCTTTTCATTCTTACAAATATATTAACTCTTTTCCATTTTATTTTATTTTATTTTATTTTATTTTATTTATTTTATTTTATTTTTTAACATACAAAACGAAACATCAAGCAGTAGAAAGACTCCAGAGATCTCATGACTCTGAATGCCATACTACACCACAAAAATCTTTATGTATAAAATTACTACTCTAGCTCAGATAAAACATTACTTCAGTCTTCAAAAAAAAGTATCTCTTGAATGACAAAACATCTGAACAACTTACAGCAAATGTAAAGCAAAAATCAGTAAGCACTTCTTTCCTAGGAGAGAACTGTCTTTATTTCAGTGCTCATTAGTTTGCTAATTTGCTCATTTACTTTCTTGAGTTTTGCTCATTTACTTTCTTGAGTCAACATAAATCAGTAAAGATTTTAAAGACTCTGTAGGCTTCGCTATTACTGCTTTTCAGCAAGATAATAGAAGAGCTCTTAAGCTTTATAGTAAGGAAATTAATTTATTCTCTCTCATTCTCTCTCTTTCTGTACAATACTCTGGCAGAGCTAATGTTCATGAATTATGTGCCTGGATTGTGATAATTATGTTGCAAGATGGGGATTTGTATACTGCTATAGATCTCTGTGAGGAACTCAGTTCCGTTCACTTTTTGTAAATAACAATGGCTCAGTCTCACCTCTCTTCATATCCATTTATGCTTCTTTGTGCAAGTGTTTTTGGTAGACTGAAAACAGTAACTAGGGATGACATTGTCTACACCTTTTAAGCTTTTATGTACATCAAGTACATTTTAGAACTGTATATATATCACAGCCCTTTTAAAACAATCATTGGTAGGTAGATTAGGCTGTCATGATAATATTTTGTTTCAATATCTTATCAAGCAATCTATATTAGACTGCAATTTACCTTGTCTTGGGTTATAGCACCTACTACTTCTCACTTAACTATGATCAGGAAAATGTAATAAAAAAGTAGTTGTAATGAACAATTTCTTTGTGTACTTGTTGTTTCTTTACACAAAGGCATTATTTCAAAAATACAGCTAAAATAAGTGGACTGTAGACATTTGTTTTTATTGTCAACCAGTATTTCAATAATTTAACACTATTGCCTTAGACACTGGCTAAAATTCAATCCAGATTAGTCCAAAACTACTCCTTGTTGGGCTGTTAACACTGTTAGGTGGTTTAAGGAAGCAATCATTTACTAAATCCTAAACCTCTCAATTTTTACTCCATTCTACAGCATGCCACTGAGATTTCCCAATTAGTACCAAGAGGTTGAAATAGGTTGAAATCAAATCATCCATAAACACAATCTTATTAACCTAGCTTGCCCCTCCTTATCCCTTACCTTTTCATACAAGTTTTCATTTCTATTTCTTTTTCCTGTCCTTGGGTGTTCATTGTACAGTATTCCTGTCTTATTATCACTCTAATACTCCTATGTATAAACTAGCTTATTTTCTGAAGATATCAATTCATTTCTTCATGTGCTTCATTTTCTCTAACTTATGCAAGAGATCCTGAGAAAAAGTCATCCTTCTTGTGAAACTTTCTGGAGCTTTAGAGAGCACTTTAATGACTGTTAGGTGATTTTGCTTTTGGCTAAAAACTATTGCTTCTAGAACTGATCTAAGAAATCATGTTTGTCTAAGTTTTCTATGAAAGTGTTTAGCTTGCTTTTATTTCTTCTTAACACTGATATTTTGATGCCACTGTGCTGAATCTTCATGCTGTCAGCCCCCGTTCAGAATGAATATCTAATAACCATGGCTTTTGTTTCAGGGAAGAAGAAATAATTTCTCATAAGAGTTCACTCTCTCCAACCCATGAACTGAGCAGAGCTCTAAACCTTCTGAAACTCACAGCTACAACTACATTGAACATTCTCTAAACAAAAATGACTTCTATGTGTAATTCATTTATTTTGGAGATTAGTTTTTGTTGTTGTTGTTGTTGTTTTCCTTTCTTTCCTTGCAAACAGAAAAGGCAGTGCTACAAATATTTTTACTTAATATACAGTATATATATATAAATTGATAGGTAATTTTGACCTCCACTATGATATGATGCAAGTACAAAAAATACTGATTTATTGTAAATATTTTTTGGGACTATTCCGTCATAAAACTGCAACTATTTTTATATCTTTTTATTAGTGCTTAAGCACTAATTTCACTTTCTTTTTCAGCTTTTGGAACAGAGTTCAGTAACCTTTCCAGATCCAACAAAAACTGCACAGCTCAAAATGGATTGAAGAAGGCATAGCAATAGAGAGAATAGAGCGAAAAGACACAGATTATGCCTATAATCCTCTATCTTCTTTTATTCTGACCTCTATTTATTTTTATGCATTCTAAAATGGTAAAGAAGGGTCAAATCCTGTCAATGTGCTATATACAGTTCCCACTGTAGTTTATCTGAAGGAAGAAATAAGGCAAAAATTTCTTACAGTAGAATCTCTTCAAATTTATTATAGGAAAACTTCTCAGGTCTTATTTGTTAAATTCAAACATATATATATATATATATATTATATTTACGTGTCTTATTTTACCTTTTATCTTTCCACATGAATGTCTTGACTCTGGCACTTTGTCCTTATCTAATTCTGTTATATTCATTGTCCCTTCATTTCTAATTTCTTTGTAACTGGTTTCTTTTCATCTGTGCCTTCACTTTCTAGACTGCTCTGTTTGTCCATGTTTTCTTTCCAGCTGTCCTGGAAGTCCCTAGTACATTTGTCAAAGCTTCCATTTATGGAATAACAACAAGTGTCTAAATTTTCCTGCTATGTATAAGTGAATTTTAATTAACAATGTTTTTGGTTGCCTTAGAATTGAAAATTAAACTTTGCTGTTATGCTTAGGAACTGGAACATTTATGTTATGTTGCCATTTTGTTCTCTGTAATATGTAATTAAAGTATTTTGAGAACTATAATAATAACAATATATGTTTAAAAATGGACTAAAATGAAACTTGTAAAAATATGTATTTTTACTCCTAATATACTCCTTTCACATAGTACCTCCTAAGCTCTTATGGTATCACTAATTGCTGTATAACAGCAATAGCAATGTTCCATAATTACTTATTGAGAATTTAAACTATTTATTTATTTATTTATTTATTTTCTGCTTCGAATTTTTTTTTTTCTTTATGGCTTAGAGGTGACAGATAAAGAAGACAGAGAAGATGTTTCAGATTTCTGGTATAGTAATTTCAAATATGTATTTATTTTTTTAGTAGACATCACCAATTGCTGTAATTGTTGCTTCATCCATTACAACAACTCAATTTCTCAGACAACCAATAATTAGCTAGACTATACTTCCTGATGATTATTTCTATCTTCCAAGGAATTTCATGCTATAACAGGCAAAATGTCATGAATAATGAGGAATTATGATGGTGAAAACTACATCACTAAACCTAAGAGTGTATTGTACCATGTGTTTTGAGAGATAGGAAAGAGATTTTTTTCATTATTTGTCTCAGTTTTGGATTATCTCTTCCTTGAGAGATAATGCTAACACTATCTAGAAAATTAAAACCTGAATATAAGGCTATATAAAGTTCATCTTACATCTGGAGAAGAAATGAAAACAAAAGGAGTGATATAATTTTAAAAATCTTTCATATGCTCAAAGTTTATTATTTAGTCATGCGTGAAGATTTCTTGCTTCTGAAATGACACATTATAAAGTTGTGACTCAAACTCATATAATTACCTTAGGATATTACATTGCTTTTCTAAAATATATATTTTATCAAGTACTGCCTACTTCGTTTATTCTCAGAAATATATATGCTCTTTTATCACCAGTTTTACGTGAGATACTTAAAAAACAGATATAAGTGCCTTCATGCTGCATGGTATCTATACAGTACAATGTTTCCTGAATCATTGTGTTTTAGACACAGAACAGTAAAGGTGGAATTCATATACACTGTCTCATTGTCTTCTGAACTAGAAAATACCAGAAACATATTTGTGTTTGAAGAACTTTCCACAGAAGTTGGTACCACTGAGCAAGCAGAAGATGAAGCTAAGCCAGTGGCAATAATCAGAATTTCAGTCTGTTGAGTTCTTGTCACCATGTGATTCATGGCTTTTACATTGAACTACTTGCAATCTTGAAGACTCAAGGGGAAGCCAGTGAGACAGACATTTACTACTGGAAATATATTCCACTGGAAACTCCTCTTGACTTTCCCTTCATTCTCTGATATGTTCTTATTCATTTTGATGCATTTCAGCACTTGATGAGATACAAGTGTTCTGCAAAGGAGTTTGTGTATGAAATACAGATAACAGGACCCCATTAAACCATATAGGACCTAGATACATATAATAGAATTTCCATGTCCATGAAGGTTTCAGAGAAAATGAGAAAGATAATTTTCTCACTATGTCTTATTAACTGAGTCACCTTGGCTAAAAGCTTAGCTATTATACAGAACTGTAGGTGCATCCAAAAGTTGATTCATGCAATGCAAGCTCGTAAATTAAGTGAAATATGCTAAAGGCAGGGGTAGGAGTGGGGCATGTTGTGTGCCTCTCAACAGGGCCCATAGCTGGACAGGGCTGTGGGAAGCTGGAGACCAGTCCTGCTGTGGCATCTCTGGAGCAGAGCTGATGGCCACTGGGGCTGAAATGGGGTCCTAGGCCTTGGGCAGGTTGTGGGGGGGAGCCCCAGGGACTGGGACGAGATGGTGAGGATGATTGTTCCATCAGAGTCCTGACACTACCATAGACCCAGGACTATTTTGTTAAAATGAGTAATGTTCAACTTAGTAGTTGAATATTATGAAAATCTAGCCAACATTTTTAAGTAAACCAATAAAATTGAAAACAAACAAACAGACAAACAAAAAGACAAAATGTGACAAAATTACTTAGGTAAAAATGCAAACCAGCAGGATAAAGGTGGTGTCAGTGAACTAGCCACTTCATGGTTGCCCACTTGATGGCTGCCCATGGGATGATGGAGAAAAAATGAATCAACTGGCACAGTCCTTCTTTTATGCCCCAAACAGTTCATTGCTCACAAGTGCCAAACAGGTAGGTAGCCAAAAAGTTGATTACTTCAATCTATGAGAGGAATGTAAATCATAAATACAGTAAGTACATGGTGATGTGTCAAAGTAAAGAAATTATATTGCCTAAGGTTCACTCCAATATCTTTCTCGTTAAAAACATGCAGACTACTTGTTGTGGTTTAGCCCTACTGGCAGCCAAACACCACACAGCCATTCGCTCACCCTCCCCCCTCCCTCCCCGGGATGGGGGAGAGAAATGGGAAAGTGAAGCCTGTGAGTTGAGATAAAGACAGTTTATTAAGACAGGAAAAATAATAACAACAACAATAATAATAATAATAATAATAATAATAATTAATAGTATTAATAGTAATAATGTGTACGAAATAAGTGATGCACAATGCAATTGCTCACCACGCGTTGACCGATGCCCAGCCTATCCCTGAGCAGCCGGCCCCCCCCACCCCGGCTAGCCACCCCTATATATTGTTCAGCATGACGTCAGATGGTATGGAATACCCCTTTGGCCAGTTTGGGTCAGCTGTCCTGGGTCTGTCCCCTCCCAGCTCCTGCTGCATCCCTAGCCTGCTCGCTAGCAGGACAGAGCGAGAAGCTGAAAAGTCCTTGGCTTGGTGTAAGCACTGCTCTACAACAATTAAAACATCAGCATGTTATCAGCGCTCTTCTCATCCTAATCCAAAACATAGCACCCTACCAGCTACTAGGAGGAAAATTAACTCTGTCCTACCTGAAACCAGGACAGATATCCACCCCTTATTCCATACCATTTATGTCATGCTCAGGTTACACTCTTTCCAATACCTTCTAATTAATCACCATTTTCATCTATGATATATAGCAATCATGGTAGTGATGACATACAGTATTATATGATAATTAACATACTACAATTCAACTTATGGGCTATTCTCACCCAATATTAGGTCCCCTTGAGGTACACACACCTACCCCATTCTTTTGCATTACCCACCAAGTGCATCCAGGTCCCTGGGCAAAAGCAATCCCACGAATGGGTTTGCCTTTTCCTGAGGCAGGAGTAGCCCAGACTGTCTTACCCAGCATGTTTCTTACGTGCACTACAGGAACTTTATCCCCTTCTACAGTGCGTAACAGGTTTGATTGGGCAGGTCCAGCTCGGTTGGCAGATCCTCTAGTATTGACTAACCAGGTGGCCTTTGCCAAATGTGTATCCCAATTTTTGAATGTCCCAGCACCCATTGCTTTCAGTGTAGTCTTTAACAGTCCATTGTATCGTTCAGCTTTCCCGGAGGCTGGTGCATGATAGGGGATGTGATACACCCACTCAATACCATGTTCTTTGGCCCAAGTGTCTATCAGGTTGTTTCGGAAATGAGTCCCATTGTCTGACTCAATTCTTTCTGGGGTGCCATGTTGCCATAGGACTTGCTTTTCAAGGCCCAGGATAGTGTTCCGGGCGGTGGCATGGGGCACAGGATATGTTTCCAGCCATCCGGTGGTTGCTTCCACCATTGTAAGTACGTGGCGCTTGCCGTTGCGGGTTTGGGAGTGTGATGTAATCAATCTGCCAGGCCTCTCCATATTTGTATTTCAGCCATCGTCCTCCATACCAAAGAGGCTTTGACCGTTTGGCTTGTTTAATTGCAGCACATGTTTCACAATCATGAATAACCTGTGCTATAGTGTCCATGGTCAGGTCCACCCCTCGGTCACGAGCCCATCTGTATGTTGCATCTCTACCTTGATGGCCTGAGGTGTCATGGGCCCATCGGGCTATAAATAATTCACCTTTATGTTGCCAGTCCAGGTCCACCTGAGCCACTTCAATATTAGCAGCCTGATCCACCTGCTGGTTGTTTTGATGTTCTTCAGTAGCCCGATTCTTGGGCACGTGAGCATCTACATGGCGTACCTTTACAACCAGGTTCTCTACCCGGGCAGCAATATCTTGCCACAATGCAGCAGCCCAGATGGGTTTGCCCCGGCGTTCCCAGTTGTTCTGCTTCCATTGCTGTAGCCACCCCCACAGGGCATTTGCTACCATCCATGAATCAGTATAGAGATAGAGAACTGGCCACTTTTCTCGTTCAGCAATATCTAAGGCCAGCTGAACGGCTAAGGCCAGCTGAAGCCATTCTTCTTACGGTTACTTGGTAGAGCGGGTTTACAATCAGACTGTAATTTGGAATATGCATTCTCCAAAACCCCACGACACCTAGGAAAGTTTGTGTTTCCTTTTTGCTAGTTGGTGGAGACATAGCTGTTATTTTGTTGATCACATCCATTGGGATTTGACGACGTCCATCGGACCACCTCCTCCTCTGATGATATCCCAAAGTACTTGCCTTCTGGCCAGTCCATAATCACTTCCAGGATTCCTGGGCGACTGGGGTTTCCTATTCGAGCCCGCTGAGTAATCAGTGCAACCCACTTGCTCCATGTAGCATCAGTTGCATGATGTGTAGAGGGGACCCTTCCTTTGAACATCCAACCCAGTACCGGCAGTCGGGGTGCCAGGAGGAGCTGCGCTTCAGTACCGACCACTTCCGAAGCAGATCGAACTCCCTCATATGCTGCCAATATCTCCTTTTCGGTTGGAGTATAGCGGGCCTCAGATCCTCTGTATCCCCGACTCCAAAACCCCAGGGGTCGACCTCGAGTTTCCCCAGGTTCTTTCTGCCAGAGGCTCCAGGTGGGACCATTCTCCCCGGCTGCGGTGTAGTAGAGCACATTCTTTACATCTGGTCCTGTTCGGACTGGCCCAAGGGCTACTGCATGAACTATTTCCTGTTTAATTTGTTCAAAGGCAAAGGCTTGTCGTTGCTCAGGGCCCCATTCAAAAGCATTCTTCTTACGGGTTACTTGGTAGAGCGGGTTTACAATCAGACTGTAATTTGGAATATGCATTCTCCAAAACCCCACACGACACCTAGGAAAGTTTGTGTTTCCTTTTTGCTAGTTGGTGGAGACATAGCTGTTATTTTTTGTTGATCACATCCATTGGGATTTGACGACGTCCATCTTGCCATTTTATTCCTAAAAACTGGATCTCTCGTGCAGGTCCTTTAACTTTATTTTGTTTTATGGCAAAACCGGCCTTCAGAAGGATTTGGACTATTTTCTTCCCTTTCTCGAAAACTTCCTCTGCCGTGTCACCCCACACAATGATGTCATCGATGTACTGCAGGTGTTCAGGAGCCTCCCCCTGCTCCAGCGCAGACTGGATCAGTCCATGGCAAATGGTAGGGCTATGTTTCCACCCCTGGGGCAGCCGATTCCAAGTATATTGGACTCCCCTCCAAGTGAAAGCAAACTGTGGCCTGCACTCTGCTGCTAGAGGGATGGAGAAAAATGCATTAGCAATATCAATTGTGGCATACCACTTGGCTGCCTTTGATTCCAGTTCGTACTGGAGTTCTAGCATGTCCGGCACTGCAGCACTCAGTGGTGGCGTGACTTCGTTCAGGCCACGATAGTCCACTGTTAGTCTCCACTCACCATTAGACTTTCGCACTGGCCATATGGGACTATTAAAAGGTGAATGGGTCTTGCTGATCACTCCTTGGCTCTCCAGTTGACGAATTAGCTCGTGGATGGGAATCAGGGAGTCTCGGTTGGTGCGATATTGCCGCCGGTGCACAGTTGTGGTAGCGATTGGCACTTGCTGTTCTTCAACCCTCAGCAACCCCACAACAGAAGGGTCCTCTGAGAGACCGGGCAAGGTAGACAACTGTTTAATGTCCTCTGTCTCTAAGGCAGCTATGCCAAAAGCCCAGCGGAACCCTTTTGGGTCCTTGAAATATCCTCTTCTAAGATAGTCTATGCCAAGGATGCACGGAGCATCCGGGCCAGTCACAATACGGTGCTTTTGCCACTCATTTCCCAGGTTAGACTCACTTCAGCCTCCAATACAGTTAACTGCTGGGATCCCCCTGTCACGCCATAAATACAGATGGGCTCTGGCCCTTTACAGCTTGATGGCATTAGAGTACATTGTGCACCGGTGTCTACTAAAGCCTTATACTTCTGTGCGTCAGACGTGCCAGGCCATCGAATCCACACAGTCCAATAAACTCGGTTGTCCCTTTCCTCCCCCTGGCTGGAGGCAGGGCCCCTCTAGTCCTGGTCAGAATCTTCGTTTCTGTGTTTAAAAGACTGCCTGCTAGAAGTTGGAGCAGCAAACTTTTCAGAGAACCCCTTTCTCCCGATTGTTTTTCTTTTGCAACTCACGTACCCGTGCCTCTAGGGTCTCAGTAGATTTTCCATCCCATTTTCTCATGTCCTCTCCATGGTCACGTAGGTAAAAAAACCACAGGGTGGCGCGGGGTGTGTACCCACCATATTGTCTTCTTTGCACGGATGCACGTTTACCCCTAATAGCCGAGACGCTGGTTTGTACAGTTTGTACAGGTGGGGAAGAAAATACTGGTTCGTTCTTCTCTTTAAGTTGGGTGGACCTCTTCAAAAAGTTTCTCCAAAGTATTCTCTTTTAGTTGGTGGCCACTGGTTTGTTCAGGTGGGGGGGGAAGATAAATTCTCTTTAAGTTGGTGGGAAACTCTTCAGAGAGTTTCTCCACAGCCGAGACGCAGGCCTGTAGGGAAGAGGAGAGATTTCCTTCGTACTGCCGGAGTTGTTTAGCCATGTCACCCACTGTGGGTCTTCACCGTCTTTCCAGGTTATTATTGCCAATGTGCTGGCCCATGATGATGGTGCATTCCGTACAAACTTCCGCCACATGGGTCGAGTACACTGGACTTCATCTGGATCTGTGGATGTTTGTGCGTCGTCTAGGTCCTTATAAATTACTTCCCGTACGGCTAATTCCCTCAGGTACTGAATTCCCTTCTCCATGGTGGTCCCACTTGACTGGTAGACATACAAGTTCTTCCTTGTAGGGATACCTTTCCTTCACAGCTAACAGGAGACGCCTCCAGAGGCTGTGAGATCGTGCTCCATCTCCAATTGCTTTGTCAATGCTTGCTTGCATCTCTAGCAAGGGATCCCAGCGCCTGGCTTCCCTGCCCTCTAATTCCACACCATTGGCTCCAGTGTCCCAGCACCGGAGCAGCCAGGTGACAAGCTGTTCACCTATACAGCGACCAAAATCTTTTCGCACATCTCGTAGCTCACGCTGGTATAGGGTTCGGGTAGTTACTGTTGATTTTTCTGACATCCTCATCCTCATCTTCATCCTCCTGCACACACTGATGGCCCAGCCTCGTCTTCTCCACGCCCAGACTTAGCAGAAGACTTTCTGCGTTCTAAACGACCTGAGTCTCTATACCATTTTTTCACCTTTTCTACAGGGGCAACTTGCACTGCTACAGCTCGCCTCTCCGACCCAGCCACAGGGTCTGCCACAGGGGTTGGAATACCCTCTCTCAGGGGCAACTTGCACTGCTACAGTTCGTTTCTCTGACCCAGCCACAGGGTCTGCCACAGGGGTTGGAGTACCCTCTGCAGGGGCAACTTGCACTGCTACAGCTTCGTTCTCTGACCCAGCCACAGGAGTGGGAACGGCCAGCTGGAGCAGGAACTGGATGCCGGAACGGCTGTGGGAGGAAGCTGTGACAAGGGCATGGAAACAGGACTGGGAGTGGGAGCTGGAAAACGGCTTATAGGGGCTGGAACAGCTGCTGGGAGCTGGAACGGCTGCGGGAGCTGGAGCTGGACGGCTGCTGGGCTGGACGGCTCTGGAAGCTGGAACAGCCACTGGAGGTTGGCTGCAGGATGGAGGCTGGGAGCTGGAGCTGGAAACTGGACAGGAACTGCTGGGAAACGGCTGCTTGCTGGAACAACTGCAGCTGTGGGGACGGCTGGGACTGGAGGGTGCCTGAAGGACTGTGGGATGGCTGCAAGGGAGCTGGAGCTGGGAAAGCTGGGAGCTGGAAACTGGAACGGCTGCGGAGCTGGAGCTGGAGCTGGAACTGGAACGGCTGTGCGGGAGCTGGAGCTGGAACGGCGGCTGCGGGAGCTGGAGCTGAGGAACCGCAGGGAAGCTTTTTCCACGTCTGGAGCAGGAGCTGGAGCTGGAACACTGGTTGCCGGGCAGTTGTCACTAGGTTGATAGTAGCATCAATTGCAGCTCGATAGGCACAAGCCAGACCCCAGCACGCCACAGTGATTTGTGTCACTTTGGAACTGCCAGAGTCATGACACCTTTTTTTCAAGCATTCTACCAGTTTTTTTAGATTTTGCAGTTGTTCAGGGGTGAATGTCCAAAAACACTGGAGGTGCCCACTGCCCTAGAAACCTGCCCATATCCTCCCACACTCCCTGCCACTCGCAACTATCCCGCCTCAAGACAGATCTCCGGATGAGATTCCTAAGTAGTTGTTTAACCTTAAACAAAACCTGAAGCGCATTCAGGAGACATAACAACAAGAACATGCTGGTCTGAGTATCCCAAGGATATTCAACATCTTGGAGAGCTACCGTAACTAGCTCGGGGGATAAGAGGGTGGTGAAGGAGGAAGGGAGAGTGAACAGGTAGGAAAAAATATCTTCCCCTGTCCCCTCCACAGATTGACTCCCTGATGAAAAAAGGCAATAGGTGTAATTGCTAATAGTTTCTGAGATATGGTTTCCGAAGTATAGAGTCGACGACAGTGCTGAGTACAAATACCAGGTTAGAGTCATGACCAGAAATCTCATCATTTCATAAGCCATCGTTACACCACACAGTACCATAACAATCTTAAACCAGGGCCCGGAAAGGATAAACAGCACGACAGGGAGCACATACAGAAAGTAACGTGCTATAAAACTCAATTTGGGAAACAGGCACAGCAGACTTGAGATTAAGGCAATCAACGTTGTGACTAGCAACTATTAAGCAGGTCGAATACTTATACCAATTTTAGTTTAACACACTGGTCAAATCTGTCGATATCTCAACCCTTCGGGCCCCACGTTGGGCGCCAAATGGACTGTTGTGGTTTAGCCTGGCTGGCAGCCAAACACCACACAGCCGTTCGCTCACCCTCCCCCCTCCCTCTCCGGGATGGGGAGAGAAACGGGAAAGTGAAGCCTGGGTTGAGATAAAGACAGTTTATTGAGACAGGAAAAATAATAACAATAATAATAGTAATAATATAATAATATAATAATATAATAGTATTAACAATAATAATGTGTACGAAATAAGTGATGCACAACGCAATTGCTCACCACCCGTTGACCAATGCCCAGCCTATCCCTGAGCAGCCGGCCCCCCCCCACCCCGGCTAGCCACCCCTATATATTGTTCAGCATGACGTCAGACAGTATGGAATACCCCTTTGGCCAGTTTGGGTCAGCTGTCCTGGGTCTGTCCCCTCCCAGCTCCTGCTGCATCCCTAGCCTGCTCGCTAGCAGGACAGAGCGAGAAGCTGAAAAGTCCTTGGCTAGGTGTAAGCACTGCTCTACAACAATTAAAGCATCAGCATGTTATCAGCGCTCTTCTCATTCTATTCCAAAACATAGCACCCTACCAGCTACTAGGAGGAAAATTAACTCTGTCCTAACTGAAACCAGGACACTACTACACATTTTTGCCTTTTTCCTTCTGTCTATTCACAGTTCTTCCTTAAGTACCCACCCCTCCCCCCAACAATGTTTACGATACTATACCAAAATTAAAACCAAATTAACCTAAGGACGTGATATGCACAAGATAGATCCCTGAAGCACTAGCATTCCATAGAGATTACTCCAAAATGATAGTTCGTTGAGTATCTGAGATTTCACACAGGATAACTGTCGATTCAGGCCTGGTCAGCATGGGTTCACAAAAGGCAAGTCCTGCCTGACCAACCTCATCTCCTTCTACAACAGGGTGAACCGCCTGGTGGATGAGGGAAAGGCTGTTGTTGTAGTCTACCTAGACTTCAGCAAGGCCTTTGACACAGTCTCCCACAGTATTCTCCTGGAGAAGCTGGCAGCCCATGGCTTGGACAGGTACACTCTTTGCTGGGTTAAAAACTGGGTGGATGGCCGGGTCCAGAGTGTATTGGTGAGTGGAGTGAAATCCAGCTGGCGACTGGTCACCAGTGGTATTCCCCAGGGGTCCGTGTTGGGGCCCATCCTCTTTAATATCTTTATTGATGGTTTGGATGAGGGAATTGAGTGCACCCTCAGTAACTTTGCAGATGACACCAAGGTGGGGAGAACTGTCGATCTGCCAGAGAGTAGGAAGGCCCTGCAGAGGGACCTGGACAGGATGGGTCAATGGGCAGTGGACAGTGGAATGAGGTTCAGCATGTCTAAGTGCTGGGTCCTGCACTTGGACCAAAACAACCCCATGCAACATCACATGCTTGGGACAGAGTGGCTTGAAAGCTGTGTAGAGGAAAAGGATCTGGGGGGTTGGTTGATGCTTGGCTAAACATGAGCCAGCAGTATTCCCAGGTGGCCAAGAAGGCCAACGGCATCCTTGCTTGCTTCAGGAATTATGTAGCCAGCAGGACCAGGGAGGTGATCCTTCCCCTGTACTCAGCACTGGTGAGGCCACACCTCCAGTACTGTGTTCAGTTTGGGGCTGGGACCCTCACTATAGGAAAGACATTTCGTCCCTGGAACATATCCAGAGAAGGGCTATGAAGCTGGTGAAGAGCCTGGAACAGAGGTCCTACGAGGAGTGGCTGAGGGAACTGGGTTTGTTTAGTTTGGAGAAGAGAAGGTTCAGGGGAGACCTTATTGCTCTCTACAGCTACCTGAAAGGAAGGTGTGGGGAGCTGGGAGTCAGCCTCTTGTCATAGATAACTAGTGACAGAACAAGAAAGAATGGCTTCAAGTTGTACCAGGGGACGTTCAGGTTAGAAATTAGGAGACATTTCTTCTCAGAAAGACTAGTCAGGCATTTTAACGGGTTGCCCAGGGAAGTGGTGGAGTCACTGTCCCTGGGGGTGTTTAAGGAAAGGTTGGACCTAGTGCTTAAGGACATGGTTTAGTGGGCAACATTGGTAGTAGGGTGATGGTTGGACCAGATGAACTTGGAGGTCTTTTCCAACCTTAATGATTCTATGATTCATTTTCTCAAAACTATACTAAAGTTTGGATATATTTTTTTTTAAGAATTACTGTCCCATTTAATGACTAAGAAATATGTATATGTATTTTTTTCCACTGGAAATGGAAATTTAGAAGTTCTCAGACACTGCAGATGTGATATTTAATAATGTATGCGTGTTTTGTAGCGTAATGCTTCTAACTTGACTTTTTCAATGACTTCAATTTTTGCCAAACTCCTTTTTGTCTTCATGTCCTGCAGTCATAAAACAGGGAACATCTTTGGTGAGTATTTTTTTTTGGTAAGTAATGCTTTCAGGTGGTGTTCAGTACAAGTACACCATCTCTGTGAATGATTACATCCTTGAAGGTTAAAAAAAATAAAAAAATAAAAAAAAAAGACTGTGTATTGGGATTTATTAATATTATTTCTTTATTTCTCATTATTCTAACATTTATCTTTCTTTAGATTCCAGACAAGTAAACAGAAGTACATTGTATGCTGTAAAGGAGCCTCAGACATGCTTCTCTGACTAAAGTCTAAAAGCAGTGCTCAGAACATGAATGGAGCATTCTTTATTTTGAGGTGTTTTTAATTATGTATCTTCACCTTTCCTTCCAATATTTGACAACAACTGTGCACATTGAGCCCCATTCCATATTATCATGGGACCTATGAACTGAAGGATGATGGTTCTAGAGGTAATCAACAATGCCAATTATAATACTACTGTGTCCAGTGAAGCACAGAAGTTACAGCTCAGCAAGATGAGCCACTGCATACTGAATGAGTTTAGCAATAACGACTCTCTTTTGCAGATACTGAAGTTGGTTGTTTCTTTTTTTTTTTTCCTCATAAATTATCAAACAAACATGTTAGTAGTGCACTTCCCATTGACTTTAATGGGAATCACATAGCTAAAATTCATTCAATAGATTTTGAAGCATAGCTGTTGTTGGGAGGTATTGTATGGAAAATAGCCAAAACACATACCATATATACAAAACAATTCTATATAATTAGAAAGATTTTTTAAAAATATAAAGATAAAAAAATTGAGACAAAAGCAGCATATGATAACAGGGAATAAAAATATTTAGAAATAGATTTTCATTTGGTGATTTATTTATTTATATATTTATTTATTTTCTGACTGCAGCACAGCTATTACAATTTCTAGTATCTAACCCATAGATTTATGTGTCTGGAGGCTCTTCTTATTCAATAAAATTATACCTTTGTAAGTATTTAATGGATTTATTCCACAGTTATATTTCTTAATTGTTTCAAGTTAAGGTCATTCAATTTGTGATTAATATGGTACCTTTGAATATTTGATTTTTGTATAAAAGTTTTTTTTCTTCTTTTTTAGTGAGCTCATAACTATGTTTTATCAAAGAGACAATGTTAACAAACATAACAAGTAAATACCTGAATCCAGTGTTGTGACTGGTGCACACAAAATATGTTCATAACTTTCTAAATATATGTGTATAAAATTTGTACCG
Source organism: Cygnus atratus (assembly GCF_013377495.2). Classification (NCBI taxonomy): domain Eukaryota; kingdom Metazoa; phylum Chordata; class Aves; order Anseriformes; family Anatidae; genus Cygnus; species Cygnus atratus. The sequence goes on along the minus strand of NC_066362.1, from coordinate 169,908,645 downwards.
ACCTAAAAATTGTTATCAGTTCTTATTATTTTTTATGCTTTTCCTTGAGTTATTGCAGATGATTTCACTTTTATCTTTTTATTTCCCTTTCTAGGTAAGAATCTAAAGGCTTGAAAAAATAGAAATTATTTATTTATTTATCTATTTATTTATTTATTTATTTCTCTCAGAATGTAAACATTCGTAGAGAATAAAATTGTGTGGAAAGTGACATGTTAAATAGCAAAAAGACAGCATATCTCAAAGATATTTTTTTACGTGATATTAAAGCACCATGCTCAGGCAAGTGTTCCTATTCCTTCTGATCATATCTTAATTTATCTGAAATTGATAAAACCTAAGAGTCTAAAAGTAAAGAAGATTTTCCAGACCTCACTTTATATGTAGATATATTGTCTTTTTAGGTAGATTGGACTCAGACTATGTTCATGCTGACTGCAAATTCTCTCTGTCCTTCTATTAGGAAACATCAAGGTCTGCCTTGGAAGGATTTTGATGCATTCTGTCTCCCAACGCTGGTTATGTTACATTGCCACAAGGACAATTGACAGAGGCAGGATGCCAAATCAAGAAAGGAAGCAATAGGACACATCTACAGTACATGGGAGAAATCTGCAATAACATAATTAAAGCAATCGAGAAGTGGTGGGTCAAATATAAATGTCTACCTTATAGTGAGATTAATTGCTCTCTGAAGTCTACTGGTGAGCTAAAACCAGCCAGTCCAGGACAAGACAGAGACCTTGCAGTGTCATGCCAGTGCAAAGTCGATAGCCTACTCTTAGTCATGGCAAAATCATATTTACTGGAATGCAACACTATTTATGTCCTAAACTAAAAAAAACAAACAAACAACAACAACAACGTTTTTTGTTTGTTTGTTTGTTTGTTTTTTTAGGTTAAGTTATTTTAAAGACATGAGGAATACTGGAAAAATCAAATGTTCAGTGGCAATTTAAAAACTAGTCACTGTAATGAATTGATGATCAGGCACACAATTTGATGTGTCCACTATAAGAATTCAATGCCAACGGCCCTTTCTGTAATTAAAATAAAATAAAATAAAATAAATAAAATAAATAAAATCTTTATATATATTTTGAAAACCTTTCCATAACTCAACTACTTTTCATGTTGTTTTTTTGTTTCTTTGTTTGTTTGTTTGTTTGCTTTCCTGTATGTGACACATTTAATATAATATGTTGTTGTGGTTTAGCCCGGCTGGCAGCCAAACACCACACAGCCTTCGCTCACCCTCCCCCCTCCCTCCGGGATGGGGAGAGAAATGGGAAAGTGAAGCCTGTGAGTTGAGATAAAGACAGTTTATTAAGACAGGAAAAATAATAACAACAATAATAATATAATAATAATAGTATTAATAGTAATAAGTGTACGAAATAAGTGATGCACAATGCAATTGCTCACCACCCGTTGACCGATGCCCAGCCTATCCCCGAGCAGCCAGCCCCCCACCCCGGCTAGCCACCCCTATATATTGTTCAGCATGACGTCAGATGGTATGGAATACCCCTTTGGCCAGTTTGGGTCAGCTGTCCTGGGTCTGTCCCCTCCCAGCTCCTGCTGCACCCCCAGCCTGCTCGCTAGCAGGACAGAGCGAGAAGCTGAAAAGTCCTTGGCTTGGTGTAAGCACTGCTCTACAACAATTAAAACATCAGCATGTTATCAGTGCTCTTCTCATTCTAATCCAAAACATAGCACCCTGCCAGCTACTAGGAGGAAAATTAACTCTGTCCTACCTGAAACCAGGACATATGTCTACAGGATAATTCATAATAGCAACATTATTTTTCATTACTATTGTTTTGGCCCTTCTGTACTCTAAGGGTTTATGCAAATTTCATAATGACTATAGCTATTATTAGTTCAAAACAGATAGATATATATGAAGAGCTCTTGATCTTAATATATATATATATATATATTATTATTATTATTATTATTATTTATCCCTGGTTATTTATCCCCTAAAACATTTTAACAGTATTACCCAGTAGCATACATTGCCAGCTCCAAATTAGTAATGACTGGTTTTGTTACAATTTCAATATCTATCTTTCCAAGTCCAAATGAATGTATTAAATATGTGAAGACATTTAACAGATTAGTTAATCCAATCTAATAATGAATCCCATGGAAAACAGCGTTATCTTCCCCATAACAATTTGAGACTTTACATAGACCCCGTTCTAATAGTTTTCTACTCCATTTATTAACTCTTTTCAGCTGACTACTGAAAAGACATAGGGTTTGGCAAGTGCATATTATTGATATATTTGGAAAAAAAAAAAAGGAAGAAAAACAAAACTCTTAAAGCTTGTATTCATTGTTCTGTCAATAGGCAGTAAATGAGCTGAAGAAAGTTGTTGTTGTTGCTGGTTTTTTTATGTTTAACAAAAATATGGTAATACCTGCCCATTACATCATGTAGTTCTGTTGGGTTTTGTAGTTCTTTGTGTTCTCCTGTTTTCTTTGCTTTTCATTTTTCTTTCTTAATTGGCAGATAATTTAAATATTTCAGAATGTATTTTTCA